>NC_080168.1:8784896-9084896 GCF_950295315.1 Erinaceus europaeus
GAAGCCGGTTACAACGACTTCTGGGCAACCAGTCATTGGAAGTCTTAACGCTGGAGAAAAACAATTCAAAATCCATATTGAATATTCATCATTATTTCCTAGAACTATAGTTTTCTGCAGACCCTTTCCCCACCCAAATTCCACCATTTTCACATCAGAAATATTTTGCTATTTCTGATGACTCTGCCATATTTCTAAGGTTCAAATGAGCTAGAAACATTAGAAGAAGGAAAGAAGAGAGGGATAGATGAAAAAAAAATTGAAGAAGAGAAAATTCATACTATTCTCCCAAATAGCTACTGAAAGGAAACACATCTTACGGCAGAATTGAAACATTAAATTTTTTACCTATTATTATTTTTATTCTAGCATATGAAAACTTTTCAGGAGCTCTGTATAGGCTCTTCCAGTAAAGTACATATGTGTTCATGTGTAAGTACAAAAATTCAAGTCTCTACATGGAGTTGGGAGGCTTCATGAGCACTGGAATATTGCTGCAGGTTTCTTGCATTCTCTCCATCTTTCTTTCCCTCTCTGTCTCTCACCATTTGTCAAGGAGAGAATGAGAGAGAGACAGAGACAGAATTAGACAGAGAGAGAAATGACTTCTAGGAAAGGTGGAACCCTAGCACAACTCCAGGCAAAATACTTCAAATTATTCAATATACAATGAATCACTACTTCATCCAAACAAGTAAAGACAAATAAATGGGAGGTGATCTGCTTTGACCTGGGTGATTTTCAGGTATTAATTTATGGATTATATATAATTAAATAACAAAAATAACTGTCCTCAGAATGCCCCCTATTAACTCTTTCCACAACTCTTCGTTCAAACTTAACACTAAGGCTTTGAATTTTGGATAAAGGGAGTTGTCTTGTAGGCTAAAAATTTTATTTCCAGATTATCAACTCATCTGTAAAGCTAGATCTTTTGGTTACTGCTTACCTTACTAGCTTTGGGATTGATTAAAAAAAAAACAAACTATAAACTGTTTGGCAGGAGCTCTGAGTGTCTCTCCTATCACTTGGTAGGGTGTAGTTTGTCACTTGTTTACTATGTTCAACTTATGAATGTGTCCACTTTGTGAAGCTAACAGATGCCTTTTTCACATTCAGGACAATGTGCCTTCACTTTGCCTGTGACTTTCTCTATTCAGTGTCGGCTGTATCTGTGGACAAAGACTGGCAAGATAGGTAGGATTTAAGATCCTTAGCCTTCTGGCGCATGGACAGGAATCCCATAATCCACTCTTGATAGCAAATGCTAGAACACACACCAGAGCTAAGTGTGGATAGTCAAACATCTACAAAGGAAGTATGTCCTGTAATGTGATTTTGGATAGCACTATACATTTTGTATGAACTACTCAATCATCTTGATGGAGACCTACTGGTAATAGTGAATTACAGCGTCTTCAAGTTAAAGAAATAGCTGGTAGCAAATTTCAGAAAGCAAAATATGTTCTAATTTTAATCATTCAACCTAATCAAGTCATTGTATTAGATATCGCTCACATGTTAATGTTCTACTTAGAAAGAGAAAGTCAAAAAAAGAAAAAAAAAAGAAAGAGAAAGTCAGTGCCCATTAGATGTATGGATTTTTCTTCCCTTAGATGGTTTTTATATCACTAGGCAACTAGAATTAGTCAATCTGAGCCTATAAGAAATTATTCATCCTTTGGTCCTTTATCTTTTTCAGATTCTTAAGGCTACTGTGGAAGGCTTCCTACATTAAAGTATTTACCTTTGGCTTCCACGGATTTATCTCTGAATGTAAAAAAAAAAAACCTGATATAAGATGTAGTTTAATGGCTATGGGATGCAGTTTAGTAGATGTGAGATGTAGTTTAAGGCATATTCATTTATAGTTACCTGTAGTGCCAATCTAAATTCAAAAAAAAAGTGCTATAGATTCAAGTAGAAATCTTCCTTAGTTTATTCTGATTATGCCTTGCAATATCCACTGATAGGTTAATATTGAAAGCTACTTAGCTTTCAGCAGAAAAGTCAGACTATGGCATTCATGCACTGCTCTGACAAGAACACAGTTGATAGATGGATGCTTCAAGTTCATACAGATTCCGTTTTGTGAGTTTTCTTTATGCTATCATGAAGAGTATAGGGACTTTAATGTATTGTCTGTGAAAATTTATGACAATATCTCTCTAAACTTTTAGTTCATTAATTAGTACTCCAATGCATTATGTTCTCAACCCTACTAACTCCATATATATATATATATATATATATATATATATATATATATATATATGTATGTATGTATATAATATATCATATGTTTTATTTGAATGAGATATATACAGAGAGAAAAATACAAAGGGACCAGAGTAATGCTTAGCTCTGGTTTAGAGAAATTCAGAGGATTGAACCTGGGACCTCAGAGACATGAAAGATTTTTTTTGCATAACCATCATGCTATATATCCTTGGCCTAATTTATCCTTCCTTTGGATAATAAACTGGATACCTCCCAGGAGAAACTAGTTTAGAGATAACAGATACTAGTTTAGAGTTTTGTTTTGTTTTTTAACATAGTCTTGAGTAAATTTTTGAAGTGAGGGGAAAGGAAGATTCTGTATTTTTTCTTAATAAAAATCATTATTTTATCTTTTTATTTCATAAAAGTACCATGTGAAAAAAGTCTCTGTTTTTTTCCTTATGCTTACTGGGAAATAAGGGAGCATTCCTCCTCCTGAGGGTTGGTTCTGCCTTAGAAGACTTTAGTTGTAGGTGTTCTTAGGTAACCATTTCTCTTGTGTCCAAACCGCTCTTTTCATGGTTTCACTCATCACCAGTGAAGCCCCTGATGGAAACACCCTAGAGATGCCTCAAGAAATCTCTATCCCTGAGCTTCACATAATGGATAACTAGGATTGTTTCTTTATTACCGTTCAACAAAGAGTGGTATATTTGTAGGATATAATAAAAATGAGCAATGTGGAGTCGGGTGGTAGTGCAGCAAGTTAAGTGCAGGTGGCGCAAAACGCAAGGACCGGAGTAAGGATCCTGGTTCAAGTCCCCGGCTCCTCACTTGCTGGGGAGTCACTTCACAGGCAGTGAAGCAGGTCTGCAGGTGTCTAACTTTCTTTCCCCCTCTCTGTCTTCTCCTCCTTTCTCCATTTCTCTCTGTCCTATCTAACAACGATGACATCAATAACAACAACAATAATAACTACAACAACAATAAAAGACAAGGGCAAAAAAGGGAAAAAAGTAAATATAAAAAAATTAAATAAAAAAAGAGCAATGTGGGAAAGGAAAAGACATACAAATCCAAGTCTACTGACCATGCCCTTGAATGTCCAGTGATGCAAATCAATTCATTAAGATGTTTTTGAGTACTTTCTGTTCCCATACTTACTTGCGTCACTATGGGAAACAAACAATTTGAAGGTCAGTAATAGCCCTTGGATCAAACTTTGACTAGTACTGACATGAGTCCCGTAGTAGAATATTGACTTGGTTCAAGTGATACTCAAAAGAGTCCACTTTATTGCTTTGTGAAGGAATCCCCTGTGACAATTCAGCAAGTCACATTTTCTACAACCCAGTCAAGTGTCATGGAATAAGGAACTGTTCGACTGCCTTCCTATGGTTAGGGGATGTTCTGCTCAGAACATACCTTTCTTTGGATTTCCTGTTTCATCTTGTTTCAACTGATTGACTAGAAGAATTTAGAGAATTTGGCAGAGGTCCTAAATCCTTTTTTAAAAAATTTCTCCCCTGCGACACAAGAAAAAATATGCAATTGAATCCCAGAAAGAGAGGGGGTAAATAGTTCCCCAGGGAAGATATGCAAATCAAGCAATAGAAACAACTATGAGGGTATTAATTAGGAGTCATATCTAGATAATGAAACTTCTGCAGGGAGGGAGCAATTGCCCAACATCATTACAGGAAACTACTTGTCTCCAGATATGTGGGAATCTTACTTGTAAAATGATACAAAGGCAGCACAACTTCTGATAAACATTCTAGTCCTTAGACTTTTAATCTGCTAGACAAATCACAGCAAAGCTGTGTCTGTTATTTCTGATATGTCATAACTGCACAATCTGAAGAGATTTGGTGTTTGTAACCTCACTGAAGAATTTAATCTTTATTCCTTGTAGATATTTTCCTTGTGAAAGCAAAATCTCATTGGTACCCAACTGAGATTTACAAAGTCTTTGAGGAATCTTTCCTAAGACATTTTATTTTTAATCTTAAACAATTTTTATTTAATGACTGCTTAAAATTGAGAAATATATATATATAATAAAGAATAATGATAAATATTTCATCACCTAACTAAAAGTAGGATTGACATGAGGAAACAATGATCTTCTACTTGACCAATAAATTCATCCTATGGCAAAATATTTGTTATATATATTTATTTATTTTTAATTTTTAATTTTACAGCAGAACTGTGCTCATCTTTGGCTTATGATAATACTGTAGATTGATCTGGGACATGGAAACCTTAAGCACGAAGATTTCTTTGTATAACCATTATACTATCTGTGGGTCTCTAAAGCAAAATGTTTTAGAGTTGCTGAACTCAAAAGAATCTAATTTTAAAAAGTAATGAAGAAGTTACGCTAGTAGACAGCAAAATTAAACGATCTTACATTTGTTATTGAAAGAGAAATTTCAGGTGGTGTGCTATAAGGAAAAGTCAAATAATTGAATTAATGGGAGCCCTCTAGACATTGTAAGGGAATAGAAATAAATAGTATTCAACTTCAGAGGGTCCAGAAAAATAATAACAATACCTAATAACAACTCACACAAATTTATTCTAGGCGTAATTTTTTCCCCTCCAGGGTTATCACTGAGATTCAGTGCCTGCACTATGAATCCACTGCTCCCTGAAGATATTTTTTCCATTTCATTGTTGTTGGATAAGACAGAGAGAGAGGGGAGGGGAAGAAAGAGAGGGGGAGAGAAAGATAGACACCTGCAGACCTGCTTCACTGATTGTGAAGTGACTCCCTACAGGTGGGGAGCCAGGGGTTTGAACCCAGGAGTTATTTTTCTATCAGGGTATGAAGCTTTTCTAACTACACCCAAGTTTTTACAAATGAATTCACAACCATTTCTATACCTGTAGAAGGTATGTGGAAGAAGAATGCTTAATTTAAGAATTGGAAAAATTAGCCTTTATCTTTGTTTAAAATTCTATATATCATAAAGTTAATGTCTCTTATGACATTTATCTTGATATGAAAAATCTCTGACAATAGACATCATGACACATGTTAATATTTAATGTCACTAGATTACAGTTCAGAGTCATTATCCTAGTAAAGTGTTTTTCAACCTATTTTTGACCCTAGTATGGGTTGGCATAGCAAAAGCCCACAGAGCCCACTTATCCTATCCTACAGAGAGGAAAGAACATAGTAATAAGAGGGAACGTGTCACTATAAAAGCAAATTTTTGTGGTTTGCCTTAGCAGAGTGGTAGAAATGATTCGTATTTGAATCATGGTGTATACATGACTTAAAGTCTAGTGATTGTAAAATTATGGTCCTCAAATACTGTTGAGGGAAGCATATACAACTATACTTTCTGGGGTTAACCAAACAATCCACAACAAAGTCCAATGTAAATGAAGAAGCTAAGCCAAAAGTAATTTATAAGTAGAAAGTATTTGGAAACCATGACCAAGAAAAGACCACATTGATAACCAAGTATGCTTCCTGAAAACTGCACGGATTCCACCAGTTGTGCTCAATTAGAGTCCTGTACCATTGCCAGCATTCCATGCCAGTATAGGATCCTGAATTAGAGTCCCATGTTGCTTTGCTAAAACAAGAATTAAAATCTGTGAGTACACCGTTTTAGTAACTTTAACTCATTCTTTTAGAAGGTGGCTCATACACAGACTTTGAAAAATTGCAGAACTTATAGTGTATGACCTATGTGTCACTGATTGATAAGAATAAAAGAATGTGCATTATCAAAAGACCTGACATGGATTGCAATCTATATTTTCAGAACTACTATGAGAGCATCACCATTTACTTTCAAGGTTCCAACTGAGTATCTCTAGTCTCTTCTGACCTTCTGGCTGGAGGGTTTCTTCTCCCACACTCTGAAGAAGGTTGTGGGACTTCTGTCCCTCTGGTGAGGTCTGCTTCTGGGCTCTGATATATTAAGTAAGCATCAACTTCCTCTTTCCTTTCTCTAGATCTAAGTAAGTTTGCCAGACACAATGCAGGGTGAACAGAAACATTTGCATGTCAGATACACAGCAAACAAACCCCTTTTAGTATAAATGTGTCCCCAATAATCTACAAAATAGATTGCTTACTCAAAATCCACATTTAGCTGGACCCACTCAATTTTCATGTGCGATGCCTGGCGCCTACCTTCAGCATTCAGGACATGTGCCGATGCTGATGTCCTAGTATCTACATATCTATGTCACCTACTTATGACAGCCTCAGGGAGAGCAAGCTCACTGAGTGCTGTAATCCTTGTGGGTATCCAGAGTGACCTAAGGTAACTATGCAAACCAACCCTTAATTAGAAAAGTTTGACAAATGCAAGGAATGTGCTACCCGCAGGTGGGGTACCAGAGACTCAAACAGTATCCTTGCACGTCATAGTATCTGTGCCTAATCATATTTCTATGGCTTGTGTTTCTGGGTTTGTTTTACTGTGTATCATCTTGTGGAGAGTTAAATTTTCCTTGATCTTTTTTTTCCTCTATGGCATGCCGCTCATTAACTCGTGCAAGACGGGTCTGGTAATGACAAGCTCTATTAGTTTTTTTAATGTTTAGCACTGTTTTGATTGCTCATTCATATTTGAATGATAGTTTTGCAGAGTAAAGTATGCATGGCTGGCGGCTGTCTTTTATTTTTTAAAAAATATGTATGTATTTATTTATTTATTTAGGGCAGGGGCTTTATTTATTTATTCCCTTTTGTTGCCCTTGTTGTTTTATTGTTGTAATTATTCTTATTGTTGTCATTGTTGGGTAGACAGAGAGAAATGAAGAGAGGAGGGGAAGGCAGAGAGGGGGAGAGAAAGATAGACACCTGCAGATCTGCTTCACCACCTGTGAAGTGACTCCCCTGCAGGTGGGGAGCCGGGGGCTCAAACCAGGATCCTTACACTGGTCCTTGCACTTTGCACCACCTGCGCTTAACCCCGCTGTGCTACCACTGGACTCCCAGCGGTTGTCTTTTAAAACTTCGAATATCCCATGCTACTCTTTCTTGGCCTTCATGGTTCTATAGAAAAAAGTCTGATACAAGTCTTTATAAGACACTTCATTCTTTTTTCTGGCAACTTACAAATTCTTTTCTTTATCCTTGAGTTTTGATTGGTATACAGTGATGTGTCTTGTTATAAATCTATTTGGATTTAGGAATTTGGGAGTCATATGCATCCTGAATTTCTACATCCTGATCATATCCCAGATTTGGAAAATTTTCTACTATTTCTTCTAATTTAATATTTGCTTCCTTCTTTCTTTAATCTCCTTTTGAGATTCCCTTAATTCTGCTATTTTCTTTTCTAAGAAGGTCTTCAGTCTCTTAAAATTTTGCCTAATTTTTAATAAATTGCTTTTTTCCTCTTTCTCCTTTGTAGTTAAAAGAGTGTGGTCAGTTTGCTTCTAAGTCTGATGCTCTCTCTTCTGCATGGGTAAGTCAGCTTGCTTGACTAACTGTTTGAAACTGGCATGCATTCAAAGTCTTCTTCATATCCTATAACTCTGTTTTCAACTTTTCCATTTCCTGATGCTCATCTGGGTTTTGAAATATCAGCATTTTACGTATGTTTTGGTTTCTGTTGTTGGCCACAAGTAATATTTGGTCCTTCTTTGTATGTGGGTTGCAGAGGGAGAGAAGGACTAATAAATAATAATAATAATAATAATAATAATAATAATAATAAATGTAGTATTATGGCATCTGATGTCCCTTACCCAAAGCCTGAACCAGGGGGTAGGAGGAGAGATCCCAGACCTCCTTCTCTTTCAAGACTGATTTCTGAAAGTAGAACTCCATTGTGCATTCAAAGTCACTTTTGTTGCCTGCAGGGCAGTCTGGCCCCAGTTATCTGGGTTTCTGGCAGCTAGGACTCCTTAGCATTTGATAGGTTTCCCTGATGCAACAAGTATACAAAACCCTTGTTCCTGTGAATGATTTGTTGGTTTTTTCTCAGGAGCTTGTGGCTTATTGCAGCTTTAAACATCAGTCCTGAGCTCCTCCTTTTAGAATACTTGGTCCCTGAGTAGTTCCATGTGAGGCCTTTAAATCTTCTATGTGGATTAGAAGTGACTGGAAATACGGCAGCTATCAGCAATGCAGTTTTGAGTTTCGACAGTTTCTGAGTCCTTCACTCTCTCATCTCCTGCTCCCACTGTTCACCCCAAATCACCAACCTTCAAATAATAACATTCCTTTCTTTACCAAAATTTCCAGCTGTTCTCTGATAAATGTAGTTGAGTTATGTTGTTATAATATTCAGTTTTTTCTGGGAGAAAGCACACTTTCTGTGATGAGGTTATTATAGCTCAGCCCTGGAAGTCCACTGTTCACTTTCAACAATACCACTATATACATTTAAGTGTACTAAATGTTTGACATAGCTCCCATATGCTTCAAATCTGTACAAGAAAAGAATGTGTGTTGTTATTCCCTTCTTACACAGAAGGCTTGTAGAGGATAAATTATTTGAGGCAAACAGGAGAGGAATCAGACAAGTCACAATCCAAACTCATGACATTTGCCTTGTATTGCACAAATCATAACAAAACATTTATTCTAGGGCAAAATATATTTGGCAAGCAGCCTGTGGCTGGCCAGAAGGATGCTATAGCTACAGTTATTCTCTTAACACTGCCTGGGTCTTTGTGAGTGTTTATTTTTGATGTCCCATGATTCAGAGGTGTAGCTTATGGATTTTTATAGCAATGTTCAGGCTGCTGTTGAATCTCTTCATTGTTAAGTTTTTCATAAAATTATCTTAAGTATATTATACTGCCATCTAGACAGATCACTTTCACTGTGTTGAGGGCTTCTCCAACAATGTTTAATTACATTTGAACTCCCCAGAATATAACTCTACTATCCCCACTGCCCTATCTCATCTTTATGCTTTTCTTGCTGGTGAAGGAAGAATGTACTCACTGTAGCAGAGAGGGCTGGTTTTCAGGATAACTTTGACCATGAAGTTTCTATCCCTGCCTCCACAAGCATGGCATTCCTCATTCTGCTCTAGGAAGAGTGTTCACCATATCTCCTTCTGTATCCAAGTTGTCTCAAATGCTGGGGACAATTCAGACAGGATGTCAGAGAAACCCTACACTCTGCCTTTACTTTTTTTTGTTGTTATTTGTTTGTTTCTTTGTTGGCTTTTACTTTCAGCTACTTTTCTCCTCCTCTTTGGATCATTTATCTTATGTTCAAAGAAAAGAACTTTTAGATAATCAAGATTTTGAGAAAGTTTTCCAACTCAAATTCGAAATAAACAAACAAGAAATCTTTACATTTAAAAGATAATAGCCTTTCATTTTGAAGGGAGGTTGTTCTGTTTTATTTTTATAGCAGCTCAGATTTCTTTTTCTTTTTTTTTTAAAGATTTTATTTATTTATTAATGATAAAGATAGGAGAAGAGAGAAAGAACCAGACATCACTCTGGCACATGTGTTGCCGGGGATCAAACTCAGAACCTCAAGCTTGAGAGTTCAAAAACCTTATCACTGCTCCACCTCCTGGGCAGCTCAGATTTTTATGGCCAGAACCTTCTTCAGTTAAGACAGCTCTTACTGAAAGTGTTTGGGATTCTGTTCTTTTTCATAGCTGTCTCTGCTCTGTCTGCTACATACATATGGGAGGCACTGATTGTTCACCTCTTTATAAGGTGATGCTGAGAAACTACACAAACTGTGTTCTCTATTAGATATTGCCCTGTTGATACAGTGCTCTCTTCTACAATGCTGAAAAGGACCCTATGATTGTCTAGCTGTTCATGAAACTATGGTTCCAGAAGGATCAGAGCTCTTTCATGTGGCCTTAGAAGCAGAAGAAAGAAAAAGGTACCATCATTATATATTTAAAATGGCATTGACTCCTGCCCCTTAAAGTCACTCATTGTAGGTCACTGAAATAGCACCAGAGGGTAGTATACCACCCAGGTACCAACCCAGCCTCCACCACCACACAGAAGGAAGCCGCACTGCTATGGTTTCTTTCAATATCTCTCTCTGCCTTGCTCTTTCTTTCTGGGGGAAAAAAATCAACTAAGAGTGGTGAATCCTTGGGGACAACTAAGAAAAAAAATCACTCATTTTTTGGTCAAAGCATCAGGTGATCCAACTGCTTCAAAGCAGAGAAAAACGCCATAAACACCAATCCACTTGTTTTTTTTATTGTCACTGGTGCTTCTCTGAAGAGAAAAAAGAGAAAATGAACGAGGCTGGGGAGACAGCAAAATGATTATGCAAAGAGACTTTCATGCCTGAGGCTCTAAGTTTCCAGGTTCAATCCCTAGCACCACCATAAGCCAAAGCTGAGCAGTGCTCTGGTCTCTCTCCTCTCCTTTCCCATTAAATTTAAATAAATAGGAAGTCAGTCGGGCAGTAGCGCAGCGGGTTAAGCGCAGGAGGCGCAAAGCACAAGGACCAGAGTAAGGATCCCAGTTCGAGCCTCCGGCTCCCCACCTGCAGGGGAGTCGCTTCACAAGCAGTGAAGCAGGTCTGCAGGTGTCTGTCTTTCTCTCCCTCTCTCTGTCTTCCCCTCCTCTCTCCATTTCTCTCTGGCCTATCCAACAATGATGACATCAATAACTACAACAATTAAAAAAGGGCAACAAAAGGGAATAAATAAATAAATATTTTTAAAAAGAAAAAAAAGAATGGGAAAGAAGGAGGGGTAAAAAGGAAGAAAAATAAAATAAAATAAATAAATAAAATATTTAAAAATAGAGAACGAGAGACAGTACATTCCCTTAGTGGGGCTCAAATGTGGGTCATAGTCATGGCGAAACAAACACACTCCTAATAAAGCTGTCCTGCCAGGCCTAAACTCTGCTGTTAATGCTAAGATTCACCAATTTGTTTAAATAAGGTATCATTTCATTTGTTTGTTCTATTGATGAAAGGGAAATGAAGAGTGCATTCTAAATCAGCTATGGCAAACACTACTACTGTCTATTTACTTTCTACATAAGAAATAAAATAATTTGGAAGATTTATTTTTTAAATGGTCCTTTGATTTACCCAAATGAACTAAAGTTCTCCTTGAATTATTTCATTAAGTGTTTCTTCCTAAGGTATGCAGATTTTTTTTTTTTTTTATAAAAAGTAGATATGTTTGACAACAAATCTGGGAAGACAGTAGAAGAATTTTCATAGAAAATAAAATTCAAGGTACAACACAAGCTGCTTAAAGTTCTTTTGTATCTCCGAGGCCACTGAGGAGGCAATGTTTCTATGTTACTATGCAACTGTGTCATCACTTACTCTGCATCTGAAAGGCTGGTTTTGTTCTACATAAGTAGTCACACAATCTGAGCTCATTTCTATTATGGGGGGCAGGCAAATAAATGCACATAATTATGCATCTTTGTTGGTCATGCATGGAAGCAAATCATGGAAATCAAATCAACTATTCTACAAAGTTCTCCAAACACATATCCATCACATTTATGAGCTCTCGAGAGCATGATTTTGAAAATTCCAGAGCAGTCCTTCCCCTGAAACGATTACCCAAATGTGTCTGGGTCAGCAAAGAACTGTACCTTTCACCGTGGGACGGGGAACCAAGAGTGTCTCTGAGTAAAACATCAGGAATGAAGAACTGTGTCCACAAAGACTTAATTGAACAGGACAAATACACATCATGATGTATGCATCTGAGCAGGTTTTGAATGACCTACATACAGGGTGTGATTTTATAGTGGCTTCCAGCAGAGTGAGGAAAACAACATTCAACTATAGAAGCTGTCTATATTTAATATTTCTGTTAGCTCTCTGTCTGCCAGTCTGGCAGATTGGTCTTATTGGAAAAACAACATCTATGATTGCTGAACCAGTTCCTGGCCTCATTTGGCAACCTTAATCACTGAACGACACAGAACTCCCTGTCTGCAAATCTAAGGCAAAAGAGGCCAGTCTTTGTATATCACTAAGACTTATCTGTTTGTCTTTCAAAGTCCAAAGTCAAATGTTATGACTCAACTCAATAACATAGCTATTAACACTTCACAAAAAAAAAAAATGTGGAATCTGCAGACACATGGATGGATTCACTGGATGGCATAAGTCCTTTGCCACTATTTTTTTTAAAAAATCTTTCTCTAATTTTCCCACTTTGTTTTGTTTTTCTAGGTCAGGGAAAGAAAATTCAAACGTTCACTTACTTCACTTGAATTTTATTTTTAACAATAATGGAATTAAGATAATTTGGTCATATATTTGTTAAAAGAAATAGAGACAAGCAGAATGATATTATTGAAACTTTTAAAGATGTATTGATTTGTCTATATGAAAGAGAGCAAAACAGTGCATCACACTAGTACACACAGTGTGTTGGGGAATCACACACTCAGGACCTCCTGAACTTGGGCCCAGTGCTCTAGCCACTGTGCTACCTCCTAGGTGCACCGTGTACTTTTCATTACTGTTTGGCCAACAAAACCCCTAAATGTGGTGAAAAACATTTTTTTATATACAGGATTTGAAATTGAAAGTTCCAAGTACGATCCTGACTCAGTAGCTGGGTGAGATTTAACAACTCATTCAACCCTCTGAGTCACCCCATCTCAGATTATTGGAAAATCAAGATTCAGTGTGAAAGATTTGCTGCTGAAACACAGTATTCTATTGAAACGTAGCACGTTACCCACAAAAATGAAAAGGGGACACAGTCTGTATGTAGTAGTGAAATTAAAACTTAGTATTGGATAAATCAATTATTCTTAAATTACAAAGAAAGTTGGAAATCCTCTTAGTAGCCTTTATCTGTGCTCTGGATGAGTGAAGAAACTAATATTTAGTCCCAGATCTAATTAGGTCCTGAACATTCATCAGAATGTGAATGCAAGTCTTGTTTCTATGCAAGAAATCCTGGCAACTAGGACATCTTTTTTTTTTTCTCAGTCCATCAACATTCCATACCACAAATTACTCACAGAAGCTGCCTGCAGAATCAGCTACCCTCTTTAACTCAAAGGCTGCTGGTGCTGGGAAGTACACATTATCAGCAGAGATGGAATGGTCCTGTGACAATTTCCACTACAGAAAAGACTATTAGCCTCCTGAGTGAGCCTTTGAATTGGTTGTTAGAAGAAAGCATGGGATTTGAAGTCACACCATTCAGATTTGAATCTTGGATGCACCATTTTCCCATCCCCTACAGTAGATTGACATATTAACAATTGACTGAACATTCATGTTAATATAATGTTTATTAGGAAAATTTAAGGTGAGTTATCCAATGTATAAATGTATAGTCCATAGAAAATGACCAATCAGTGATTGCTATTATTCTTACTATTAACTGTAAACTGATGGTCAGGAATGCTGTAGTGTCAACCCAATGCTTCTATTTGAAAAACAAAGAGGGGTTATTATGCAATAAAAGAAGGCATAAAGAAGAATATATTACCTTACAGATTAATTTTTATGTTTGCCATAAAATAAATATATTTATATAATAGAAAAGAGCTGTCCCATCAAATACATTACCTCAAGTTGAAAAGCAATTTCATTCTACCTCTATTCTTACCTCCCATATTGAATTAGTCCTCAACTCTCTATCTGTTTAGCTTCCAAAATCCTCTATCAGAACCCCCAACCCTGTTCTTTCTCTGCTCCTGTTCTGCTCTGGGTCTCACCAGCACACTCTTCAATAGTTTCCTGTTATCTTGTTTTATCTCCATACCTCCAACACTCCTACCTTCAACCCATGCTCTTCTCTGCCACCCATCACTACGTTATATCAGTGACTTGACTCGTGGATGCTTATTCTTCCAATAACAACTCATTAACCTAAAAGAAACATATAACTTGCTTCACTAACTGACCTCAAGTAAACAGTCCAGCTCACAGACAGCATTCCTTCTGCCTCCACAGTCATTTTATATATGGTGTATGCAGCAAGGTGTTTGAATGGAAATGGCATCCTCCAAGAGAGATACCAGAGGTCATAGGCCATACGTAGCTGACATGGGGGAGCAGAGACCTGCATAGAAAATAACTAACCTGAGGGTCGGGTGGTAGCACAGCAGGTTAAGGCACATGGTGCAAAGCACAAGAACTGGCATAAGGGTCCCAGTTTGAGCCCCTGGCTCTCCACCTGCAGGGGGGTCAGTTCACAAGCTGTGAAGCAGGTCTGCAGGTGTCTGTCTTTCTCTCCCCATCTCTGTCTCCCCTCCTCTCTCCATTTCTCTCTGTCCTATCCAGCAATGACAATAATAACGACAACAAGGGTAACAACAAGGGCAACAAAATGGGAAAAATGGCCTCCAGGAGCAGTGGATTTGTAGTGCAGATACCAAGCCCCAGCAATAACCCTGGAAGAAAAAAAAAAAAAAAAAGAACTAACCTGAGGGGACTAGGTAGCAGAGCACTGGGTTAAGCGCACATGGTACAAAGCACAAGGACCAAGGACCAGCACAAGGATCCCCAGTTGAGTTTCTGCCCCCCCTTCCTGTTGGGCATTAGCTTCACAAGAGGTGAAGCAGGTCGGCAAGTGTCTATTTTTCTCTCCCTCTCTCTCTCCCTTTGTTCTCTTGGTTTCTCTCTGTCCTGTCCAACAACTATACTATAACAACAACAATATCAAATGGAAAAAGTGGCCGCCAGGAGCAGTGGATTCATAGTGTTATTACTGAGCCCCAGTAATAACATTGGAGACAAAAAAAAAAAAAAAACAGAGAGAGAAAAAGAAAGAGAGAAAGAAAGAAGAAAGGAAGGAAGGAAGGAAGGAAAGAAAGAAAGAAGGGAGAGTAGGAGAGAGAGAGAGAGAGAGAGAGAGAGAGAGAGAGAGAGAAAAGTAACCTGAGTTTCCTAAACCACTCATCCCATCTTGAATAAAAAAAAAGGGGGTCTGAGTGTACAGAGAGGGTATTTTGTCAATTATCTGTATCAGATAGGGTTGTTGTCACAGACACTCTGACCTCTAACTTCTGGGCAAGGAATAGAGGTGCCCTACCCTTTAAATTATCCTATCTAAGAAGGTTTGTCCTGTTGCTAGGGAGGCCTGGCAGCACACCTCCCTCATAAGGGATTCCCCCATGTGTAAGGGGAAGCCTGTCTCAAGATCACTGCCCTTTCAGGCAATGAAAAATCCAGTGACATATAAGGCCAGGCTATTTTAGTCTCTCAAGTCAGCTCCAAGGCATCATCGTAAGCCAGAGCGTCTTGTGCAGTCAGCTGAGTTTCCCTCACAGCTGCACTGCTCCCTCTGCCCAGTTCTGCACCACCCCCTTCCTCCCAGCAGGTGCTGATCCTGAGGACCCTCCTCAACACACAGTTCATACCTTAAACTTCACCCCTGAGTCAGACCTGTGAAAAGTGTGTTCTGGCTATTTGCTTTCAAACACGTCTGACTCTAAGGCTCCCGACTCCTTGAGGATAGAAAGACATTTACTCATCTTTGCTTTGCTGAGCACTGGCACAGGGAACAGGACTTCCAATTAACAAAATATGTCAAAACAGGATGGTAAAATTAACATGCAAGATTTCAGGCAGCACAAGGAAGATCCCTCCAAGTACATGGCTCTTAAGCATAAGGAGTATCTCCCTGTGAAAGACAAAGACTTAAACTTTATAGACCTGGACTGCTATGAAAAGATTTTTTTTTCCCTAAATCTTGTTGACTCAGGATTCCAACCTCACTCCTCCTGTTAGAGGTAGAATTACCTATCTGGCTTCCAGGTAAGCACTAATCAAGGACCTGGATTCATGGGCACACAAATCCATTTCACCTTGGTGCAAGAGTCCTAGTTTCTCTTAACTCTCACACTTTCTCCAGTGGGGGAGAAAAAGATTTATCAGTGGTTTTGTCTTATAACAAGGAACTGATCTTTTCTCTTTTTCAAGTGACTTGTAATCTACATGTCCAACAACAACAACAACAAAAATATTGTCTGCTTTTCTTCTTCCTGTTACAGGCTATAGAGAGCAGACCCACCAAGAAAAGTATGTGGGGGCAGATGGTGGTTCAACTCACATAGTATGAAATCTAAGAACCCACACAAGGATCCTGGCTCAAGCCCCAAGTTTCCCATTTTCTGAGGGCTCACTTCACAAGCAGTGAAACAGGTCTGCAGGTGTATTCCCCCACTCCAATTTTCCCTCTCCCCTCAATTTCTCTCTGTCTTATCCAATAAAATAGAAACATGGCCCCCAGGAGCAGTGGATTCATAATGCCAGCATTGAGCCCCAGTGATAAACCTAGAGCCAAAAAGGAAAAGAAAAAATATATAGTCTACTTCACTATCAGAGACTAAATGATAGCATCTGTGTCTTTTAGTAACAGAATATTAACAAGTCCAACTTACAAGCACATCTATACTAACTACCTATGGCTTAGGAAAATATGTTAAGGCTAGTAGTTTCAAACAGCTTATTCGGTTATAACTGTTGTAAATTGAGAGCTGTTCTGAGTTTAATTTTATTTATTTTATGAGGAAGAGGGAGATACTAGAGCACTACTCTGGCATATATGGTGCCAGGAATCAAACCCAGTGGCTCAGGCATGCAAGCCCTGTGCTGTACACCTCAGCCAACTCCCTAGCTACTACTTCAGGAGTCTTACTGTGTCTTAATTTGCCCTGAGGTTGCCATCCAGTGTTGGGGCTTTATCTGAAGGTGCAGTTAGAGAAAGGCCCATCTGCAGGTATAAATAGCTGTCCACAGATATAGTTCCATGCAGGATAGTAAGTATGAGCCTTGGTTTTTCGTAGGCTGCTCTCTGGAAGCTGCTTTTCTTTCTGTTTCCTTCCATTTGGAAGTCTCCAGGTAGAAGCTTAATTCATGAAAGTCAGTAATAGAGTGAGGTAAAAGAAAGAGGATAATAGCAAGATAGGAGTCACACTCTCACTTATATAATCATTGCTGTTGCTGTATTCTGTTGGTCAAACCACATTACTAGATCTTGTAGTAGTAGGAGGGATTGATTATATATGGAAACACATACAAGAATCTGGGTATTTTTGGATGTCATTTTAAGAATTGTCTCTACAACCTGTAAGATCATGTTCAATATTCTAATCAAGGAATCGTAATGGTGACATTTTTACCTCCATTATTCCTTCTCCAGTGCCATTTTTCCACTAACGATCAACACTGAGATCATTCAACTCACTGGTGGACAAACTTGCAGTGACCAGGAAGCACTGATTGAGCTCTAAATATTTTCTTTTTTTTTCAATATTTATTTCTTTATTTTCCCTTTTGTTGCCCTTGTTGTATAACATTGTTATTGTTGTATAACATTGTATAACTATTGGTTATTGATGTCGTTGTTGGTGGCTAGGACAGAGAGAAATGGAGAGAGGAGGGGAAGACAAAGAGGGGGACAGAAAGATAGACACCTGCAGACCTGCTTCGCCGCCTGTGAAGTGACTCCCCTGCAGGTGGGGATCCGGGGGCTCCAACTGGGATCCTTATGCTGGTCCTTGCGCTTTGTGCCACGTGCACCTAACCTGCTGCACCACCGTGCGACTCTCCTAGATCTTTTCTTGATTATGCATTTTTTTTCTTACTGTAAGACAGAATTTCACCAAGGATATTAACATTAACCTGTCGTTAACTTCACTGCACTTATCCTTAGAGAAACTTGAGAGAATTCACCCTCTTGTCCTCCTCTAGGCCAATGATCTCACATAACCACATGTTAAGGCCAAATGTATTCTTGTCATACCAGCTCTTGGGAGACAGAAATATTGAAGACGCATGTGACTCAGGAAGAATGTCACTGGAGAGTGTGTGACGCCAAAATCCAGACCATGTGTCCATCACGGAGAAGCACTGAGAAGTGTGCCATGTACTTATCACCACAAAGGTCCTATCCTATTGGAGACCATCCAAAGGCTAGGACTGATTGAATTACACAAGTCCTTCAATGCTCAGGAAGCATTTTCAAGTGTCATGCGTAAGACAGTGACATTTACATGCTTGGAAAGGGTTCCAGAGCTAAATTGGAAGCCGCTCAGTGTCATTTGGGACATTTGTATACCTTTTTCCTCTAAGGCACTGAAATTCATAGGCAGTAATAAAACAAGAGACAATTATATGAAAGGCTATTGCTACATAAGCCCACCCTGAGAGCAGAGGTTAGGTTTATCCTCTTATTCCCAGGGTCTATCTATTGGCATAGTCATAGGATGTTTTATTGATCAGTGTTCAGTTGTGTGACAGATTACCAAGTGTTTGTTATTTGTGATTGTTGTTTAGCTACTTTCAATTTGTTTAATTACTTCTTGGTTTTCACCTGTTATACTACATGTGATTGCCTCAAAAGAATACCAAGAAGATAAAGAGTTATGATTTTTTAAAGTTATTTAATCAAAAATATGTATCAGGGGAGTCAGGCAGTAGGTAGCGCAGCGGGTTAAGCGCAGGTGGCGCAAAGTGCAAGGACCGGCGTAAGGATCCGGGTTCGAGCCCCTGGCTCCCCACCTGTGGGGGGTGGGGGGTCGCTTCACAGGCAGTGAAGCAGGTCTGCAGGTGTCTATCTTTCTCTCCCCCTCTCTGTCTTTCCCTCTTCTCTCCATTTCCCTCTGTCCTATCTAACAATGATAACATCAATAACAACAATAATAATAACTACAACAACAATAAAACAGCAAGGGCAACAAAAGGGAATAAATAAATAAATATTTTAAAAAATTTTAAAAATGCATCAAGAATACTAGGATAAGAACCTCACTCAATAAATGAAGCTGAGGGTTAAATGGTGTGTGTGTGTGTGTGTGTGTGTGTGTGTGTGTGTGTGTGTGTGTGTTGGTGGTATCTGATGGTCCCTGAACTTCTTGTGTACAAATAACTAAGGAATCACTGCTAGACCTTTGAGTTATGAATCTTCTGAAAACACAGATCTTTTTTTTTTCTAGCAAATACTGTAATTTTAAGAAAAAAACCATACCATTGATATCATGCTGTGCTCAATCTGGAGTTGAACTACTCACATTCTAGAGCATTCTGAGGTTATGGAAAAGTTAACTTTTTTTAGAAAAAAGAATTATTATTATTATTATTTGCAACCACAGTTATCACTAGAGCTCACTACCTGCAGAACAAATGCACCCCTCCGAGAGGCCATTTTTCCTTTTTAGATTTAATTTAACTTAATTTAATTTTTATTTGACAGGACAAATAGAAATGGAGAGTGGAAGAGGAAATAGACAGGAACAGAGCCATCTGCAGTACCGGCATCACCACTCATTGAAGCTTTTCCCACTGCAAGTTGCCAGTGGAGGCTTGAACCTGGGTCCTCATGCATGTTAATGTGTTTGTTTAACTGGGTCCAGCACCACCCAGATCCTGGAAAAGTTTTCTTCTTTGGTACCCAGGAGTGTTGCCACTAGCCATGAGTGGCTACTGAGCATTTAAAATGTGGCCAGTGAGACTGAGGACTGAATTTCTATTTAATTTATTAGGTTTAAATAATCATATTTGGCTAATGGCTACTCTGTCAGCCAGCACCTCACCTTGCTAGGCATTTTCTAGTCTAAGTGTGATGTGTAGACTAGTAGTTGAATCACCACTTACTGAAACATCACCTGCTGATTTCTACTAAAAATGCAGAGTCATGGAGTCAGAAATGGAATCTGCATTTTAACAAGATTCTTGGGTGAACTGCATACATCAGACTTTATGAAATGTTGCTCTGAATCATCTATTTATAAAGTTGATGAGTTCCTGGTTCCCTGAGGGCCTACAACCTTAGGGCGGGCTGCATTTTTTTTCTTTCTTTCTTTCTTTCTTTCTTTCTTTCTTTCTTTCTTTCTTTCTTTCTCTCTCTCTCTCTCTCTCTCTCTCATCTCTCTCTCTCTTTCTCTCTCTCTTTCTTTCTTTCTTTCTTTCTTTTTTTTTTTTTTACCAAGAAGCTAGTGTGTGTAACACTACTCCAGTAACCCTTCCAGGAGAGATATTGAGATAGAGAGGGAGAACATTAGAATTCCATTTTCTAGAGTCTTGTGAAATGTGGTCTGTATCCAATCTCTCTCTCAGTAAAGACTCTTTCTCATTAAAACTCCATTGACACAACAGTTCTGTATTTGTATTTGACAAAATTGCCCCTTCAATTTTCACTGACCCTAGAAAGAGACTTCTGTACTTGATAACACCATTAAACTTGCTGTTGAAACACTTTTGAGAGTTCTTTACCTAATTACAGATAAAGCTTCAGAAGGCTTTATGTAGGAAAGCAAATGTAAAATCCCGATAGTAGAAACAACAGTATTTTTTTTTCTTTTAATCTAAATCTTAAATGTGATAAGGGAGAGGGTGAACTAAACTTCTACTCTGGAACCTAGAAAGGGCAGAACTAGGAATAACAGAGATAAAGGGGGAACAGCAGAAAGGATAAGCAGTATTCCATGAAGGATACTGCTCTGACTTGCTGGGTAGAGAAAGCCACTGTGGTCCAGAATCATATTCCAGAGAGAATGGCAACAGTCACATTGGAAAACTAGATTGTAGCAGCACTCAGTGCATTCATCAGAAAACTCTGTTTGCTTCCAAGGGCACATATGCCTAAATCTTTCCTTCAGTAACCCATACCATAGTCATTTTAATTGTCACAGGCAACCCAAATTGCCCCTTCAATAGTAGATATTTTGTATGTGTTTGTATTTTTGTATTTGTTTGCTTGTTTGGAGGCTATTCATGCACTTTACCTTTTTCCAAAATTAGTTTCAGAATATTATTTGGTCACTCTGAGCTAAGGGTGTCATTAATTCTGCTCTAAAATGGAACATATGCAAACCACCAGTCTGGTGGTGTCAAATGGTCTTCGAGGAGTGCATGAGTCAATCAAAACTAAGTCAATCAAAACTGAAGCATCAACCTTGGCTGGAGCTTTCAGAGAAAGCTATAAAGCATAGATGTGGGCAGCAATTTTGATGTTTTATGTTTAAGACATCACGTGTAATAGCAGACCTAAAGAGAACCCAGACACTGAAAAGGAAGAAGCCATTGGAAATCAACTTTGCACAACATACATTATCTCAATCAGTTATTTTCTTCTTTTGCCCCCCCCCAAAACCTGAGTTCCACTGTTCACTTCTGGAACATATATGAGCCCCAAGAAATATGTCAACTTTCAAAGAATTATCCAAGGAGAACAACAAAGTAGATGGAATGTGAAATAAGGTACAGAAGGAAATGGTAAGTGCAGTTCTCTGTAGTGATAAGAGTAAACTTCAAGGCATTAAACTGTCTTCCTCCTCCACTATGTAAAGATTTCCATAAACAAATATACTGCTCAAAATAAACTCCAGTGATTTACTTTGTAATAAACATTACAAAATTAACTTGTCATCATAAAAATTATTCATGCAAGACAGGAATAACTGTACCCATTACATGGACAAATATTTATTTTTCAAAATGTACAATTGAACTACTTATAATCTTCATTTTATAATTTTTTTCCTAGAGTAATTTTTAGATATGGCTTGTAGTTGTGTTGGGGATTAATCCTGGGACCTCAGAAGGTCAGGCATGAAAGTCTTTTGCATAACTACTGTGCTATCTCCCTGCCCCGTTTTATCCATTAGACAAGAGTCAATGTCACTACACAGAATGTAGTAGAATTTAGGGTATAGGACTGTCTTGTCTTACTAAGGGTTGACTCCTTTGGGGACAGATATAAGAACAGAAGAAATATAGGAGGAGATACTCAAAAATAGTATACAAAAATGTAGCTACATTAACTACAATTGCTGTGAGGCATAGCGTTAACATGTTTGGGCTATTTCTTGTTAGGAATACAATGTTGGGGACTGAGTTATGGTTTATGTTGCCTTAAGCCATTAGATAGTGTAAAACACATAAGTAACAATAATAAATCAGATCAAGGTTTCTGATGGAACATAATGTAATACCAGGCATAGGGTAGCAGCACTCTGTCATGAGCCACTTGAACCACTTATACCCAGAAAGGAAATGCCAGTCACGTGTCCCAAGTCACAAGTTTCCACAACACCCAAAGTCACCAGCATGCCATCAAGTCTTTCCTTTTTCTTTTGGAAACTAGATGCAAAAAAATGCATCTGTGCGTAGATTCTTTTTTAACATGGGTCTTTTTTTGAGGAAGCTAAGCATTCTGTATCAAATCAGGAATGGGAATTGGAGCCAGTGAAGATGGAAAGAAAAATAAAGAGAGCTTATTTCTTACTGCTGGCAAAGCCAATTAGGCGTATCTTTGTTTCATGACAGCTATATAAAGAAGTGGGAGCTGAGCGTGTGGCCATTTGATATGGATGTGTAAACTAATTCTCTCTGTTGGCTCACATAAACAACATTTAGTTGAATATCCGGTAAATGTTTTTTGGCCTCACTTCCTTAAACCATGTAAGGCAAAAGCAATTTGATCCATGCAGTGGTTTTCTATCTCCCCCCCCCCAAAAAAAAAAAATAGTAAACGCTTCTCCAAAGAGATTCTACATTTGTTAGGATATCAATCTTGCTTCATTGGATTATTCAGTTGGAAACTCAAATCAAACTCACAGTGCCATTATGTGCGTGATGCCTTTGACTTTTGTATTTCTGCCATGTCCCAGCACTGAAGCTATTGTTCAGCACTCAAATTCAGCATGAATTGTGTAATTGTAATTTAATTTGCTTTATTGTATTTAAACCTCCACAAATTATGTCTTATTCTGTCTCTTCTAGAAGATATGAGCTGGAGAATGAATGCTTCATGATGTGTCTATTTTGCCAGACCTACTACCATCCTGGTACAAAATGAACTGAATTTAGTTTTGGCTTTTTCAAAGTACCTCAAACATTTTGGTTAGAGTTTGAATCCAATTGGTGAGTGTGAGTCGGACACTTCTTTATTTCTTTTGTGTTCTTTCTTTTTTTTTTTTTTTTTGAGTTGGATACTTCTGACCAACCTCATTCTCATCTTATAAGCATGTTTGTTTTTAGTTTTTTTAAGCACAAGACCTAAAGCTAGCTTTTTTTTTTTTCTTCCAGGGTTATTGTTGGGGCTCGATGCTGGCACTATGCCACTGCTCTTGGTGGCCTTTTTTATTTTCCATTTTATTGAATAGACCAGAGATAAATTGAGAAAGGAAGGGGAGACAGAGAAGGAAGAGAGAAAAGACAGTCACCTGTGGACCTGCTTCACTACTTGTGAAGCATCCCCCCTGCATGTGGAGAGCTGGGGGCTCAAACCCAGAGCCTTGCTCAGGTCCTTGCACTTTGTACTATGTGTGCTTAACCAGGTGCACCACCGTCTGGACTCCATAGCCAGTATTTCTTCACCATCAATTAATCAGGTAAGATACTAAATACACTCAATTCACTGAATCTTCTCTGATCAAAACTTCTTCATAAGGGCAATAATATCACTATTCGTACATCACAATTAAGGAAATAAATCTGTCCTTAATAATGAGGACTTAGTCATATTCCCAAAATTACTCAAGCTGATACTTGAGTCCTTATTCTCATTATCATAACTAAATGTAAAGCTAAGTTCACTGTATTTTATAAGAATAGAAAATGAATGTCAATACTATCAAGATAGGAAAGCAGGTGATTTCTCTGTAAACTCTAATATGTCTGCCTTTGTGTTTCTTAGTTACAGAAATGAGATTAACTACATATATTTAGCCAATCTCTGGCTTATATGTGGAAATAAACTAGATTAGATTTTACAACAGGAAAATGTTTGATTAGGAGTTGTCACAAACCAGCATCAGGAAAGCACGGTTTGCAGGTGTGTGCCAGGGCCTGGATGTGGTGGGTCTGGAAGGTTAGGTTAGCCTGGAGCCTGGATATTTCCTGCCATGTAAGTGAGCTCTCCTAAATATCTAAAGAGAGACAGTAATGACAAAGGGGAAAAAATCGTGATCATTTCCTAAGATAATTGGAGGTATCTGACTAGATAATTATCTTAAATGGACAGTTGTGAATATCTGACATGTATTTGGACACAAAATTGATTTTCCACACATAAAATGTAGACATCTATATTTCCATATTACAGAGCATGCTATTTTCACATAATCATTACAAAAATAGCATTAGCATTAGAAGACACTTTGATAGTGGTTGGGGAGATAACTCAGGACAGAGCATAGGACTTGCTTGTCTGAAGCTTCTAGTTCAAACTCTGGCACTGTGTATGGTTGAGTGCACATGTTACCTGTAAGTGGGGAAAGCTTTATGAGTGGTGAAGCAGTGCTGCAGATGTCTCTCCCTCTCTCTCTCTCTCTCTCACTTTCACACACACACACACACACACACACACACACACACACACACACACACACACACCTCCCCCTACCCTCTCAAATCCTGGCAGTCTGTATCCAATAAATAAAGTTAATTTAAAGAAAAAGATCTTGGAAAACACTGGTTCTTAAGGTTAGGATTTAAAGTATTCATTCTAGGTTAATTTCTTTTTTGTTATTTTTTTGTATTTATTTATTTTCCCTTTTGCTGCCCTTGTTGTTTTATTGTTGTAGTTAGCATTGTCATTGTTGGATAGGACAGAGAGAAATGGAGAGAGGAGGGGAAGACAGAGAGGGGGAGAGGAGAAAAGGATAGACACCTGCAGACCTGCTTCACCATCAGTGAAGCGACTCCCCTGCAGGTGGGGAGCCGGGGGCTCGAACCGGGATCCTTATGCCAGTCCTTGTGCTTTGCTCCACCTGCGCTTAACCCGCTGCCCGCCTCCCTGTAGATTAATTTCTAAAGATAAGCATCTACAACTCCAAATAGATTGCATAGTAGCTGTTGGTGAAATAAATCCAGACACCTAAATAGGAATCATTAGATCCACTGAAACAATAGTTTGAGCATTCACTTGCTAAAGAATCCAGATTGTTCAAGCATCCTGATATGTAGAGCATCTCTCATGCTGTACAAGGAATATTTGTGCTCATTAATTTATAATTTATAATTTTGATCACAACATTCCTATATGCAAGACCACATAGTCATCCCCTTATACTACAGGGGAAGAAACTGAGACTCACATTGGTGACTCATTGTTGTAAAGGTAGGAGAATCACATTTCCAACCTCTTCAATTACTTTTCAATAAACTCAGCCATTTCTCAAACGTGTTGACATAAAAATATTCAGATTCTAAATTCTTTGTAATTTCCCGCATTCCTTTCTCCATGTAAGGAATTTACACAGATAATTAGATCTCTTTCACACTATCAAAATATTTCCAGAGTCATTTTAGGTAACTGGGTGATCTTCAATTAGTTTGTGCTCTAAGTTTTCAAACTAATCAAAATGTTTAAGTTAGCAAGTACATTCAAAATGAAAACATTTTACAGAATATGCAACATCCACAAAAATGCTAGACTTGGAATTTTTTTTTTAAAAAAGTTGCGTTCAGACTGGATTGCAAATCAGATGGTTCTATGCAGATACATTTGCTTTTGGAGACTTTTCTTCAAATATGAAATAAGAAAGTGACTGGTATATTCTACAGCATAGTAAAGGTCTCCTTTATTCTTCCTATTGTTTTTGCTATTGCTACTATTATTTTCTTGTAGCTTTTCATAGTAATACAAGCATTCAGTATATATATATATATATATATGGAATAAGGGCATGTTAAAAGTGAAAGGTATATTAGTCAGCTCAGGCTCCTATAACCAAATATCATCATCAATTGAGAGTTTTACATTTTTTTTCGTATTTATTTATTCCCTTTTGTTGCCCTTGTTGTTTTATTGTTGTAGTTATTATTGCTGTTATTGATGCCATCGTTGTTGGATAGGACAGAGAAAAGTGGAGAGAGGTGGGGAAGACAGAGGGGGAGAGAAAGATAGACGCCTGCAGACCTGCTTCACTGCTTGTGAAGCGACTTCCCTGCAGGTGGGGATCCGGGGGCTTGAACTGGGATCCTTCTGTAGGTCTTCGCACTTTGCACCAAGTGCGCTTAACCAGCTAAGCTACCACCCAACTCCCCAATTGAGCATTTTAAAGAGAAAAATTATTTTCCAACAGTTGTGGGCATTGGAAATGTGAGAATGAGTGTCATCATCATTGGATTCTCTTCCTGACTTCTTTTATTAAGACCAAGTTTTATTAGTGATTTAATAATGATCAACAATATTGTGTGACAAGGGGTCCAATTCCACAAACTTTCTACCACCAGAGTTTCCCGGAGCATGTGTTGGTATGCATGAGACCCCTTCTGTTTCATTTGGTTTAAATCCCCCCTGCTTAACACTATTCTATTTACATAACCACTGCATTCTATTTACATAACCACTGTTAACAAGCACCACCCTCCCTCCAGGGCATTGGTGGTTCAGTGATAGGATTCTCGCCGGCTCCACCCCCTCTCCTTGTCACACTCTGATTTTCACCAGTCACTTTTCTCCCCACCCTCTCTATGTCACATCCTGTTTCCACCCTACTTGGCAAGTATATATAAAGACAGCATTGTGAGTTTTAGGGTACCTTGAGTTTAGCTTAGCTCAGCTTAGATTGTGCTGCGTCCTGCATGAATAAAGATATACTGCCTACAGCTCAACCATGAGTCCCTGGTCGTCTGTTACCCGCCCATGAAGCCAGCCCGTCGAAAACAACATTATGGCACTACAACGTGGGACTGGACCTGCGCAACTCCCAGATAAGTGAAGACTTTGCCTACCTATGCACTATGGTCTTCTCTTCTACTTATGAAGAGGTTTGCCAAAGCCTCTACTGTTTCATTATGAGACAGTTACTCTGTCTCTGGAACATTTTACTCTGGGCCACACTTCGGTTCCCTGACTGGGAACTTTGGTTTCTTATGACCGGGATCATAGAGCTTGGGAGATGCACGGAGATTTCTCCTTGGACTTTCTGGATTCCCTCTCTCATGTTTCCCGAGGAAAAGGACTACATTTTGCTCCAGGCCACAATTTGGTTCTTTATGACCGTGATCATAGACCTTGGGATATGCATGGGGATTTCCACTGGGACTTTCTGGACTTCTTCCCGCATGTTACCCATGGAGAAGGACTACTCTAATTTGAGGAGTGTTCTCCAGTACCCTGGCAGTCCCCAAGAATGGAGACACGTGGTTAGTTCTACTCTCCTAATTGGATTCTTTCTTCGATGGGAAGACGCTTTTAAAAGTAGATGCCTGAAGCAATCCAGCAGGAATAGTTAGAAGCACCCTAAATGGAATTTCAAGGAGCTTTATGGACTAGGACGCCCTGTGGGGACTCTTAGTGGTACATGGTGAGATCTGTTTCATAAGAGAGTGATTTGAATGACTGAATTTTTGTTTGACATTGACTTAAAAAAAAATGCTAGACGCAGCCATGATTTCTAGAGACATCCAGAAACAATCCAAAAAATTGTTTTTTCCCTCCTTTGATTTCTCTTTTACGTCTTGACATGAATCTGAAACGTTTAATCCTGAAAACTGTATGAGTTATGGGTGGGGCAGATAGTGCAATGATTATGTTAATTATTCTCATGCCTGAGGCTTTTAACCGTGGTTCTTCTGTTTACCTTTCCACATTTTATTGAGTTTAAACTGTTTAAACAACCTTAAAATCATACTAGAAAGGACTTCCAATTATAATGGAGTTATCAATTATAGTAAACTTCTAATCTGCTACAAGTTTTGTTTGATAAGTAAGTGAATTTCAGCTGTCAAGTCTTCACATGAAAAAGCATCTACTCAAATGGAATTCCTGGAAATCCATTTGGATTCTGTTTTCTGACATTGCCCACAAGATGGAATGACTACAACACACCCCCGGAAACCAATGATGTGACCTGGCACGACCTGAAGAAACAGATTCACAGACTCCAAAGCTCACTCTCTACAGAAAAGCAGAATTCTGGTGGCCGACATTCCCCATCGAGACAGACGTGCAGCGTTTCATCCTCTGGCATTTTCTTCTGTGGTCAGCTACTTTGGACTGACACCTCCATCGGACTTACTGGTACACACTGCTGTGTTTCTCAAAGACTAACTTCAGCCAATTGCCTTGAGACTTTATAGACCATGTACCCTTGCCTGCAGGCTCTGTCCCCAGAGGTGGAAAACTCCCCCTCCTTATTAGGTTATGCCCCCAGAGGCATGAAGCGCCCCAAGAGGCAAGAGATGCCCACAGAGGCAGGAAACGCCCTTTGAGGCAAGAGATGCCCCCAGAGGCATGAAGCGCTCCTAGAGGCAAGAAATGCCCTTTTGCCTGCTAGGCCTTGCCCTTTGAGGCAAGAAATGTTCCCCTTGGCATCACACTGGTTATTGCTGCTCACCTATTTTGTTTTCCATGTCTTATGCCAGTTCTTTTGAAAATGCCTGTACGATATAGGTTTCTGTTCACCCCACAATCCCGATACTATGGCCATTAGTTAAAAAGAAAGGAAGAATTGTTGGTATGCATAAGACCCCTTCTGTTTCATTTGGTTTAAATCCCCCCCTGCTTAACACTATTCTATTTACATAACCACTGCATTCTATTTACATAACCACTGTTAACAAGCACCACCCTCCCTCCAGGGCATTGGTGGTTCAGTGATAGGATTCTCGATGCTTCTGCCCCCTCCTTGTCACACTCTGATTTTCACCAGTCACTTTTCTCTCCACCCTCTCTATGTCACATCCTGTTTCCACCCTACTTGGCAAGTATATATAAAGACAGCATTGTGAGTTTTAGGGTACCTTGAGTTTAGCTTAGCTCAGCTTAGACTGTGCTGCATCCTGCATGAATAAAGAGATACTGCCTACAGCTCAACCATGAGTCCCTGGTCATCTGTTACCCGCCCATGAAGCCAGCCCGGCGAAAACAAGCTAGCCTGGCGAAAACAACAAGCATGGGCCAAAGATCTTTATGGGGTGCAAACGGTGGAAGGTCTGGCTTCTTTAATTGCTTCTCCACTGGACATGGACATTAGCAGGCCCATTCATACACCTGCAACATGGTTTTACCACGGTTTTACCACTTGCAAAACTCCCCCATACACACCACTGGGTGAGGACTGGGAAATGGAACATAGGCCTTTCCTCACTGTAACATGTGCACATAGCCAGGTGTGCCACCACCGAGCCCCAAGAAATATATTTTTCACTTAGGATATGGCCAGGAGTGGGTGGAATCATGGTGCCAGCAGAGAGCCTCACTGACAAGCCTGGTGGCAGAAATGATGGAATTCAAATGACAATTAAATTGCATTTATAATAAATGCTAAAATAATAGTAAACCTCGCACTTCAAAAGGTGGTTTAAAATGAATGTAAAACACAAATAAACACAAGATCCTATCACCAGTGAAATTCTTCTTTTAAAATTAGGCCAGACTGATAAAACATAAAAACAGAATCCACCCCTAGCAGTGTCTACTCCAAGCAACTGTCTAAGGAATCTAGTGAACTTTATGTGTGTCTCTTCCTGGGTTTCTCTGCCCACTCCTCCTCCTACTAGTGGGACCATGATGACCACACTCCTCCCCAAGGGGTTGCTTTTCCTTCGATACCTTTACTTTTTTTCCCTAATATTTTGTTTGGATAAAAACAGAGAGAAACTGAGAAGAAAAAGAGAGATAAAGAATTTTTAAAAAAAAGTGGGAAGGGGCTTTTTTGCAGCACTGCTTCACTGCTGGTGAAGCCTCTCTCCTGCAGGGGAGGACCAGGGACTTGAACCAGGGTCCTTGTGTGCTGTAATGTATATGCTCTGCTGGAAGTGTCTCTACTGATGGCTTTACTGTCTATGCTACTAAGACAGAGCAATGCTCAAACAGTAACTGTTACCATGACTTCAAGCAACCTAACAGTATCTGCATTCTTACTCGGTCTCCCCTATGCTTTGTCCAGGCTGCACTTGCTAAATCAAACTCTTCTATCCATACACCAGATTCTACCCTCTCCTACCAATTCAGTAATGTTCTAACAACTAGCCACTCTTTTCTGCTCCATCATATTTTTCTTCTGTTGGGTCATTGCATCTATATTAAGTACCATTCATCCTATTATTTAAAAAATAGCAGCCTCTTTGATATCAATGACTCACATTCCCCCATTACCTCTCTACACAACAAATTTATCCTACAAAGTTATCTATGATTTTCTCTTTTAATTTTTTTTTCTAATCTTTATTGGATAGAGAAAGCCTGCAACCCCGCTTCAGCACTTGTAAAGTTTTCCCCCTATAGGTAGGGACCAGGGGCTTGAACCTGGGTCCTTGCACACTGTAATATGTGTGCTCAATCACGTGTGCCACCACCCAGCCCCTCTATGATTTTCTTATATAATCATCTCCCATTTCTTTTAACCTACCCAGGAGATTTTCACTTCTTATCACTCCACTAAAGTTTGTTTTTTTTTTTTTTTTAACAAAGTCACCTCTGAGAGTTTCCACTGGCTTACCTGTCAACCATATTTAGTATGTTTACTCTCCACCAGAGCTTTTCCTCCCAGGATTCTCTACCTATTCCCCTGCCACCAGGCTAATTCCTCCATATCTCCCTTCTTATCAGTCTGATTGTTAGCTGCTGGAATTTTCCAGTTCTCATATTAAATTATCTTCTCACTTTGCACTGACTCCACTGGTGATTACAACACTGTCAGGATTTTAAATACCTTCTATATTATAGTTTCTACATTTTTTAGAAAAAAATATTATCTTTATTTATTCAATAGAGACAGCCAGAAATTGAAAGGGAAGGGACAGACAGAGAGACACCTGCAGCACTGCTTCACCAGTCTCAAAGCTTTCCCCCTTGCAGGTAGGAGCCAGGGGCTTGAATCTGTATAAACCTTGTAACATATGCGCTCAAGCAGGTGCACCACCACCCAACCCCAGTTTCTACATCTTTATGGCTCAAACCACTCAGCCAACCCCACACCGGTATATTTAACTATGCCCTCAACATCTCTGCTGATATCACAGATAAGGAAAATGCAATGTGACCAAAACTGAACTTGTCTCTGTTTACAGAAAACACTACCAACTGTTAAAGCTAAAACTTACAAATCATCCTTGGCTCTTCTGTCACACAACTCACAACCAATCAACCCATTGGTAAACCTGTTAAGTCTAGCCTCCAATTATACATCCAATCAGACCACTTTTCAATAATACCACAAAGCACAGATTTCATAATATCTCTTGCCTGAATCATGAAGACAGCTTGTTTACACCATCACCTCACCTTTTAGTCAACCAGTAGTCCTTTACAAACACAAATGAAATTATAGTACTTACCTGTGGATAGTTCAACAACATCTTCCCATCTCTTCCAACGGAAACATTTTATGGCAGCCGAAATGTCCTAGTGGAAAGGGTGCTATGATATGGTACCCTTTACATCACCACATCACTGACTACTCCCAGGAGAAGGGTTTGTTTTCTTCGTATCTAAGAAATACAACAGCCACCCTCAACCCAAAATCTCTATTTTCTTCCCTCAGCTCTTTCAACTCTTTGCCAAAATACCAGCATCTTTAGGTTGACCTTACCACCTTCCCCCAGTAGTGTTTATTCACTTCCATTCATCTGTTTCTCTCCATAATCCCTACAACTTCAAAGTGCTGTGTAATTTCTAGGATTATGACTTCCACAGGGTAAAATGGCCTGCTTTGTTTGTTTATTTTGTTGTTAAACTCAAGTATGTTGAATCTGGTGTTGATTGAAACAGGGTAGTCATTCAGTAAATAGCTTTTGAGTGAATAAGTCAGCTATGCAGAGGTGGACAATAAGACAAATCCCATACTTGCTGTAGACCAGAATGGGTCACAAAAGTTCATGCAGCTGTCACTGTGACTCATGCCATTTTCAGCACAGTGTTAAGCAAATTATTGCCTTGCATCAGTGAAAAAGATATATAAATAGTTTTCTCACCTGGGTCACTTACAATCAAAGAATATGAGCAAAATAGATCCTGTTTAACCTGTCAAATAGAAAGCATTTTTCCTAAATAGCACAGACACACACACACAAAACACACACACAGTATTAACACAGCAAATTAGATTAACAGTTTTCAGATGCATTAAATTCTCCACCACAATTGTTGGTACTTGAGTTCATTCTCACTTACATTTGATTAACATCGATTTCCATACTCTTTACAAGGTAAATTCAGGTTCCTACATTTTAATTTCTAAAACTTTATTTGACTAATATTTGCTTTGTCATTATAACACACACACATACACACACTTATTTGCTCAAAAAGATGTAGATACTTAAGTGGTGAATCAAAGATCAGACATAAGAGAATATCTGTATAGATCACTCTTAATGTTGGATGAAATTATGAAGGAATCATGTTAAATGAGACAAGCCAAACTGAGGATGAGTACCAGATGATCTCACTCACAGATGGACTTTCAGAAAGTGGGAAGAAATAAAGGGAAAACACAAAGTAAAACTTGGACTGGGTTGGGTGTATCACAGTAAAGCAAAGAATTCTGGAGAAGAAAATCGGGGGCTGAGGGGGTGGATTTGGGGTCCTGGTGCCTGAGATGGTGGAAGGAAACGAGCTAATCTGGGAGAGAGAGTGTTATGCAAACATTTATCATAGGAAGCTGGAAAATCACACAAAATAACTTTACTGCAAGCTACTAGGATGCCCCACTAGAGGGAGATTCCCCCATTAAAAAAAAAAAAAAAAGCAAAATAGAGGATTTATTTAATGTAAAAAAATTATAAATTTTTACTATACATTTTAATTAATATTTCAGTGTTTATAGGTCATACAGCATCTAAGTCAACTATTGAACCATTCAACTCTGCTTCTACAAGGCAAAAGTACCATTGATAGTATGTAAATAAGTATAGCAATTTTCTGAAGAAATTTTACTCACCCCCTCCCCAAATGTGGTGTGGCAGACTGAGTAAGCTGGGCCATAATTTCCCTATATCTTTGCCATGCAGTTACTTAATCATTTTTCAGGGGCTGACCTGCTTGTTGGGTGAATAAAACCACCTACATGTTTTGTAATCAGAGTAGTTTGTTGATAGTTATAATAATATTGTTTCAGAGTCTGTGAGTTCAGAGGTGTTGTACTCAAAGTATTTAACTTATCTCCCTAAAGAAAGTGCTGGAAGGGGAGTGGGATTCGCAGTCAACAACCAAGGATTCATAAAATTCCATGTTTTTCAGTAAATTTTTATAAAAATAATTGCTGAGACTTGGTACTATGTGCACTGTATGGGTTCCACCACCACTCGGCCTATGTAACTGCTGAGATTCGGCAGTTAAAAACATAATTATCAAATTTGCAATCGTCGTAAGTTATAGGAAATCACTATCTTGGGTAAAACAACAAAGGTAACATTTCTTAATCAGTTGTGAAGACGAATTAAAGTATAATACTTTCACACCCATTCACCTCTACCTATTCAAATGATATAAAAGACAATAACAGAAACTAAAACCAGACATGGAAAACAATCAAGTCGACTATGCTTTCAAAAATTAAGTTTGGGAGTCAGCGGTAGCTCAGCGGGTTAAGCACACCGGCACAAAACGCAAAGACCTGTGTGAGGATCCCCGTTGGAGCCCCTAGATCCCCACCTGCAGGGGAGTCGCTTCACAGGCTGTGAAGCGGGTCAGCAGGTGTCTGTCTTTCTCTCCCCCTCTCCTCTCTCTATTTCTTTCTGTCCTATCCAACAATGACGACATCAACAACAATAATAACTACAACAACAATTAAAAAAAGGGCAACAAAAAGGAAATAAATAATTTTTAAAAAAAAGGCAGGATCCTCTAAAAAAAAATTAGGTTTTTGGTTGATGATGAAATAATAAAATGGAGGAAACAGACTAGCAAGCTGAGATATGAATATATACATATACATACATATATGTGTAGTTATTCCTTCAACAACATTACAAAGCAAATATGACTCCTGTGGTCCAAATTCCCAGATGGAAACAATTGAGGAACAGATGTGCTAAGCAATTTGTCCATGTGCTCAACTAACAAGTAAACAGACTGGCATTTGAACTTGTAAATTTTGGTTTTAAAGGCCACGTTTTTATCCAAGTTGACTATATTTTCTCTAAATTTAATGGGTTTTACATATCTCTCTAATTCAGAAAATGTTGTCCCACTGGAAGGAAAATTTAAAGAGAAAAGTTGGTGGGAGAGGAGACTAGATAAAAGAAATGAACTCAGGGTCATTTTAGCCTTAGAAACTATTCATTTTTATTAAAATACTCCTACGGACATACTCAAGTAAAGATCAGAAAATCCCAGTTGTTTGTGCCTAGACTTAAGTGGAGAAGCCATTAGCCAGCCAACAGAATTAAAGGTAGAAGAATGGAAAATACTGGAAATGCCCCAATGAAAAACTCAACAAGATCTAAAAAAAAAAAAAAAAAAAAAAAAAGGACAATCTTAGGACCAGTTGGCATGAATTTATAACTGCATTTTTATTTTTTATAAAGTTATTTATTGATTTGTTTTACATTTTCTTTATTTTATATAACAGTATTTATAACATTAGCAAGCCGAGGAAAGCCTAGAAATTTAACCTCCTATCTGCTCAGGATTTCTGTATGCTGCTTATCCTAGTGAACACATATTTTCACATGTTATTTGATGGCCACACCAAGTTTATAAGATAGGTGTTTATCACTTCCTTTCAGATATGGGGGTATGTTGAAGATAAATTAACTCTGCACAGGGTCACTAATTTCTGGAGCCAGGAATTGAACCTATGCCATCTGAAACCAGTTTTGCTTCTTCTACTCCCTGTTAGATTACATCTGAACTTGGGCCTCTTATTAAAGTCCTACCACCTTACATCTTAATTCAGGTCTAACAACTATTTATACATCCTGGGTTATAATTCACTACATCTCACTCATCAAAAATGGTAGAAAAAATATATATGAAAATCTTTCACAATATTATTCTGTTCTCATGAACAAGAAACCAGATGCAGTAGCTATTAAACTACTTCCAATCTATCTTTGAATTCTTTTAATTTTACAGTCATTAAGATTTCTGGGTATTCTTGTGGGTAGACAAAAGCCTTCTTGTGTGCAAGAGAAAAAAAATAATAAAGTATAAACAAAATTGCTCCACAATTCTGAGGCAATACTCTCAGCTGATGAATTGAATAAAGACAGCCAATATCATTATTATTAATGGGAAAATAACCCTCAACTCCAGATTTATTTGAAGACCACCATACAGAGTGAAACATAACACAAAAACCAACACTGAAGCCTGTTACAGGAAACTCAATTAAGGATACCCATTGGCCACAAAATTGTAATAATCACCCCCTTCTTCTCAGGTATCCACAAGATACTGTTTACCTTCAATTACCCACAAAACAGGCAGTTACAGATGATGTTGATCCTACCCTGAGATCACCAAGCATTCAAGCCGATTTGGACACTTAGACAAGCAAAAACAATCGTGTATCCAAAGTACCAGTCTGGGTAAAGAATGAGATTTATTTGTGAGTGTTTGGTGACTGAGGCAAGAAGACTGGAAGCCAGATAGTAGGCAGAGTCTACTTAAGATGAGGGAAGATAAAAATCAGAGGCTACCAGAAAGGACAGTAAATAATATCTGAGTCAAGTCTGTTAGATGGATAGTCAAGTGCTAGCAGAGTCTCATGCTATTAGACACTAGAATGTATTACCAAAAAGTGGTAACTAAAACAGCATGACACTGAGGCAGAAACAGATTCAACAATCCACTGACTATTGTAATTTAAGTAAATCAAATGGGTAAAAATGAATTTGTGAATAATTGCATTTTTAAGGATCTTGTATTTTCTCCATTTATTTTGATCTTAAAAAAATCTCAAGTGATTTAATAATGATTTAAAAAGTCTAAAGGTGATAAGGCTATAGTTTCACATTGCACTAACCATCACAGTTTCATTCCCTCTACCCACTTTCTCTCAGAGACAGCCACCATAGTTTCACAAAGTCTTAGTAATGGTTTGGCCGCTTATTTCTTTTCTGCTTTTAATAAGTTCATGTGTTCCAGTTCTTTATATTGCACATATCAGTGTCATTATCTGAAAGTAAACTTTCAAATAAATTTAGCTTATTTGGCAATATATATAAACTATAGCAACTAGAATCCTTGAATATATACACCAAATTAAAGAGTCACGAGGTTTAACACATAAAAGGAATGAAAAAAAAGTCAGAAAGATTAAAAAGTACTAAGTAGAAAATGACATGATTTATAAAGTCACAAAGAACTGCATGCTTATGAATGAGCTGTACATAAAAATAATGCAGATCCTTCATATATAAAGGTATTTCATCTATAAATATAGTATATATAAACACAACTAAGTTTTTTTGTTTGTTTGTTTTGCCTCCAGGGTTATCACTGGGGCTCAGTGTGACACTACCAATCCACTGCCCCAGAGGCCTTTTTTCCCCCTTCATTCTTTTTATAGAATAGGACAGAAATTAAGACAGGATGGAAAGATAGGGAAAGAGAAAGACATCTGAAGACCTGCTTCACCACTTGTGAAGTGACCCCCCTGTAGGTGGGTCGGACCCAGATCCTTGAGCACTTGGTACTATGTGCACTTAACCCGGTGAGCTACCACCTGCCCAACCCACCCCCACCCCAAGTCTTTTTTAAACTGTTCTTGTCTCACTGTGCTTTGCTTAAACAGTATCTATCTATTTCTTTCTCTCCTTCCATTCTTGCCTCATATTTCCATGACTTGCATTGCTGAGTCTGTTTTACTGCGCAAGCCAGAGAGGAATCTTTACAAGTGTTACAGGTGTCTCTTTCTCTTCCCCTCTCTGTCTTTCATCTCTATCAAAAATTCATTAATTAACCCATTATTCATTAGTAAAGTAAGATAAAGAAGTAGTTGTACTAGTAGCACCCAAGATCTGTTTGCCTAGTGATCATGCTCTGGCCTTTCTCCCTCCCATTTTCTCTCACTTGCATACAATTCTCTCTCATCATTCAAATAACAGTTTTTTTAATTTCAAATGAAATATTACTCAAAATATAAAATACAAAACCACAAAACTACTAGAAAAACAGTAAGTTTCTTTCTTCATTTTTTCTTTCCTTTTCTTTCTTCTTTTTTTTTTTTTATATGATAGGACACAGAGTAATTGAGAGGGGGAGGAGCAGACAGAGAATAAAAGAAAGTGAAACCTGTAATATTGCTTCACCATTCCTGAAGCTTCCTCCCTGCATGTGGGGAAACAGGAGCTTGAACTCCGGTCCTTATACATATAAACCCCTATGCTCAGATAGGTTTGCCACTATCCAACCCTACATGCTCTCTAGATGCACTGAACTACCGCCCCTGTGAGATCAGTCAAGGCTGTTATTCACCCCAAAATGCAAATCTCTCTCTCTCTCTCTCTCTCTCTCTCTCCCTCTCTCTCTTTCCTCTCCTCTCCTCTCCTCTCCTCTCTTCTCCCCTATCTTTACCCCTTCCCCTCCTTCCATAGATGCTAATCCCAAAAGTCCTCCTAATGATAATGGTACCCTTGTTACTCAACTCTGTCTCACACTGTATCCTCAGAAAAACTGTATCCTCAGAAAAATCTCCAACAAACAGCCTTTGAAAGACTACGATGATATTTGGGGGTAGGGGGTGTGTGTCTTACTGATCCAGACTCCTCCCTTGCTCCAATCATGATGTCTCTTGTTTCTTTGCTTATAATTTTAAGGAAAGGCAAAGCTTTATAGTACAGTTATTGACACATGGTTACAATTGCTCATCTCTCATTGATAAATGTCTGCAGAACACTTTCATCCTCAATTTAGGTCCTTTTCCACTGTCATGTGTCAGGGCCACCATTATCTCACCACCCCCTCCCTTTTCCTCTTTCCACTGAGCCCTTTGCTTTGCTGGAGTTGAAACTGAGTGTTGTTAAAATTCTTAGGCTCTTGCCGGGCGGTTTAGCTTCACGGGCGGGTAACAGAGACGCGGAGACAACGGCTGGGCAGGGCAGCTGTAATTCTTTATTCAGGAACAACGATTCATAAACTAAGACAAACTAATCACCAAACAGAACTCTGCTGTCTCTTTGCGGCGGCATAAGCACTCTCTCTCTTACTCTCGAACTCAGGAACTCTCCAACTCTGGGACTCTGGAACTCTCGTACTCTGAAACTCTTCCACTGTGGAACTCTCTCTTACCCTGTCACTCCGAAACTCTCGAACTCAGGAACCCTCTCTCGGGGTTCCTTGGGGCGGGGCCAAGCGGCCCACAAAATTAACTGGACTGATCCAATTCTCTTGGCGGGGGAGGGCTAGAACAAACCAATGTAAAGCATACGACACTGAGTCTCTGTTTTTAAACTTAACTTAATTCCTCTGATGGAATTGCACGTGGTGAATGCATGATAAGATTGTATCATGTTAATCATATCCGAACTATCAGGAATGATGGTATCCAGCTCACTCACAGATAACACATTTCATCTTTGTAGGCTTTGTACAAGAATGTCTCTATCTTAAAAACGTGACATTCTCTGCAGGGCCTGGTAGAGTGTTTTGCTTGAAGAAGAGACCCAAGAAATGAGATGTGTATGGAATAAAATTATGTGATTTGGCAGCAAGTACTAAATCACAAGAATACATCACTATGAAGAAGTTACCATCAAAAAACACTTCTAAGAGATGTAAAGCCAAGCTTTGGTAGAGAAGGGGGGTGGAGAGACGGGAGACGAGAGAAATTGACAATATTTAACTGTCTTCCAAAGTTAGACCAGAAATTCTTTCAAGGCAGCTATAGCACAACCTCAGTGATGACTCATCCTCAAGATATTTAAGGAACTAGAAAGAAGTGTATTGGGCTGTCTCCTTCTAATTTTTCCTTTTCAACTTCTGTTTATCTGACCTCAGAAATTCCTTTTTCAGGAAAGATTTTCTTCTAAAAGAATTCTCTACTAAGTACTAATTCCACTTCTCCCATGAAGAAACTTAATTCAAAGCAAAACTTTACCTTGTTCTACCTACTACTAGTAAACCTTTCAACTCTAATCCTCAGGTTGTTCATTTAATGATATTTTAAAATTTTCATTCAGAATCCCTACCTACAGCCTCCTATCACTTGGGCTTATATAAGTGCACACAATTGAAAAAAAGGATGAACTATTCTTACTTATGGCTAACAACTGTGTCTCCTTAAAAAAAAATAAGTAAAATAAAAGAGGCCCCTTCATAGAAGGCATTGGAAAAATTACCACAGTGATGGAAATAACTGAAAAATTCCAGATAAATAAATGATCCATTTGCACTCAGAAGATCTCTAATAGAAGACCACCGCAGAATAATTTCTCCTCAGTCATGAGTAATATGTTTGATTTGGGATTCTAGAAATAACAGATAAACACACAGATCATATTTAAAAAAACATAACTCTTCAAAGATGTGAGGAACCTGAGCAGAAAACAGGGAGTGGACATTGGGGGAAGAAAAGAAGTTAACAGTTTACCCCTAAATAAGCCAGAAACCTAATTATCACCTTCCCTGACATCCAGACACCCAGGTTCTTGTGTGGAGGGGACCTGCTCACAGAATATTTTTATAACTAACCTTATGTTTTCAGCTGAAGAGTAAAAACTAAATATTATTTGACAAGTTTTTATATGACGACATAAAGAGAGGCTGGAGCCTGGCTGTTGACACAGCCCTCTGTGCCAGCATCCTCTGCCTGCCAAAATATAGCTTCAAGAAGCAGACATAAATTTTATTTTTAATAAATAACCTCATAAACAGAGGAAACTGGATAACTGTAGCTCACAATGACTGTGTGTTGCCGTTTCAGTAAATAGAAGTTACACCGTCTGAAGCTGTCATGTCCAGCCCCCAGCCCCCACCTCCCAATCTAATGGACTGATGGCAGCTCAGCTCATGCTGGAGCAGCTCTGTGATTTTCTTGGGAAGAGGCCTACATCCTAACAACTTGGGCTTCTGCCTTGTTTCAGCAGCCCTCTCGCTTGTCTTTGCAGACATTAGGTTTCAGAGACCTAGGAATACCAAAGGAGAGCCGAAGTCTCCACACTGTGTCTCAGAATGGTCTTTGTGGTCACATGTAGACACCTAGGGTGGTTTAAGATGAATAAATAAAGGGGATTTGGGGGAATAAACATTGATGTGATGAGAAGGTACTGGGGAGAATAAACTGTTCTTTCTAACTAACTTTTCTTGGAATTTACGTGTTTCTTTGACTCAAAGGATCCTTTTGGATGAGAATATCACCTTTTCCTCTGCTGGCACTGGGCCTCCACCTACCCACCCAACCACCTTTTTTTTTTTTTTTGGTAAATAAATTAACTGATTCTTTAAGAAAGAAACAGCTTATTAAAAGCTTGATGACTGTTTTTTTCCCCCTTCTTTAGAAATCAGCTTAATTTTTGTACGTCCTTCACCACATACGACAATGTTGACAAACTTCCCTCCCACTCTTGGGAAAGAGGCTCACCTTGATACCACTCCAGCTCTGGGCCCCCAACGTCTTCTTCACATCGCACTGACCCCAGGACACAGAGAGGGGGAAAAAAGTCTAGAGGGAGGAACTTTAAAAATAAAAAGTTTCAAGAGTTTCCTTTTGAAGCTGAGAAAAGAGAGTTTTATCTTTAATGAAAACAGACACTTGGGTGGGGGGGAAAAAAAAGAAGAAGAAGAAGAAGAAGAAGTGATGATTGATCAAACAGCAGTCAGAATTCCAGGCATGCCAAGATAGAGCTAGGCTAAATGGTGTAGATGAACTGAAGTCCCCGGGTTGTTCGAAAATAAATAAAATAGATGTCTGTTTCCCATTCCTCTTTGCACTTAACCATCACATGTGCTGCTTATCATTCTACCTGGGGTGACCTTCTACTGGCATCTCCTGCACAGCTGGGTTTATGTAAATCCACAAGGTACTGAAAACCTCCTTATTGGCTACAGGAATCCAGGTCTTAGGATGGAGTGGGCAGAGCGTGTGGGGAGGAGAGAAGATGGAGAAAGGCAATGGCTTGACATTAAGAAGTATTCCCAGCTGAAGACACAGAGCAGAGCATGGGCTGCATGGATGAAAGACTCGGTGAGGTAACCCATTCATGGTGCTTTACCAGGTTGGGGCCTACCAGCAGGACTGTCCTGATGTCTTCTGTGACCTGTGAGAACTAGCACCCTGGAGAACCAGCAACTTCACCATTGTGTCCTGTGATTCAGTTTTCAACTTTATCTCGGTCCTTTTCCTGCCCTCATCCTTGATAGTCTTAACCAAGTCCCAGAGCTATTTCCCTAAGTAAAGCCTCACTCAACTCCAGCTCACTAGCACTAGCTTTTCTAGCCTTCACTTCAAAGGAAACTGGACTGTGGGTATCTCTAGTGAAGCAATTACAAGTAGAAAGCTATAGAGGCAAGAAAGAGGGGGCCCGGGTGGTGGCACACGCAGTTAAGCCCATATAGTACTAAGCTCAAGGATCCAGGTTTTAGTCCCGGCTGCCCACCAGTAGGGTCCGGCTTCACAACTGGTGAAGCAGGCCTGTAGGCATACCTCTTTATCTCTCTCATTTTATCTCCTCCTCCTCTCTCAATTTCTCTAAGTCCTATCCAATATTAAAAGATAAAACAACAGGGAAAAAGTGCCACCAGGAGCAGTGGATTTATAGTGCTGGCACCGAGCCCCAGCAATAAACCTGGAAGCCAAGAGAAGAAAAAAAGAAAACAAAACTGAAGAAAAGAAAAGAGAGAATCAGAAGTACCTCCCCCTCCTCTCCCTTTTCCTTCTCCTTCTTCTTCTCCTGCTTATCATCCTCTTTCAAAAAGCTTGTAAATCTTAAATCCAGGAGGGGACATCGTGGTAAAGCTTTGGCCTTGCGAGCATGACATCTTGAGTTCAGTCCCCAGAAGTGTCATAGTGTCATATGTTATTGCTGGGGAATTATGCAGATGCAGTCACATCTGCCAAGCTGTCCCCTCAGGCTTTGCCACTCCCCGCCATGTTCTCGCAGTGCCTTTTTCAACCAATCCTGTCCCGACATGTCACTCCTGGTTGTTGCCCTATAAAGCCCTTTTTCTTCCACCCCTTGTCTCTCTTGCCCGCTTTCACATTGGTGATTAGACGCAAGGGAGGGTGGTCCAGGATGCGGCCATTTTTGCTACCTCCTCATGGCCCGAACCACTGCGCTCGCACCCAACTCTGAGGTGCCCGTGTGAATAAAGATTTGTGTTCCCTCTTCGCTCCGGATCTCCTCTCTCTCTTCTCCGCCACGCAGCCTGACACCTGGTGCCCAGTTCCCTCTCTCTCTCTCTCTCTCTCTCTCTTTCACTCTACTTCAATAACATAAATGAAATAAATATTTCATATAAAAGCCTCCAGGAGAGTAAGACTTAAATAAAGTTAAGCAAAAAAAAAAAAGGTGAAAATAAAATGTTTTGAGAAGCTAATAAAAATGGGACTGTGGAGACAGTGTAATGGTCACATAAAAGACTTTCATGCCTGAGACTATGAGATCCTAGATTCATCACCTCTCTCTCTCTCATTAAAATAGATAAATAATTTTTATAAGTAGTAGTATGGCTCGGGAGTTGTCTCAGTGAAAGAGCAGATATTTTTCATGTGCGTTTAATCCCTGCTACTGCATAAAACAGCAAGTCAGCTGTGACCCACCCAGCAGAGCACACGGGTCCATGTGCAGGGACCTGTGTCTGAGCCCCAAGCCACTATATTTGAATGCCTGCAGTGGAGGTGGGGGTGGGAGGCTTCCATAAAGAGCCGGGTTAGAGGCCCAGTCACTACATGAGAACACCATGAAAAGGAGAAGCTTCGTGTGTGACAGAGTGGCACTACGATGACTTTCCTCTAGCAGTTCCTCACTCTCTACCTGAGAAGAATTCAAAAGTCCGTCAGTATATATATATATTTAATTTAAATAGAAGACTGTAAAGGAAAAGACTCAGTAAGGAAAGCAACAGATATTTTCCCAGTCTACAGAACTCCATTGCTCCATCTCAACCTCCTCACCACATTTCCTTTTCAGTAGTCAAAGGACCAAAGAAAATAAATGCAAATCAGATCAAATATTCCTTGTTGAGAACAGTGCTGCTCAATGCAAGTTTTTGCAATAATGGGCACTGAATACTTGAAATGTGGCCACAAGAACTGCATATTTTATTTTAATTAATTTTAATTTATGGAGCTCTGCTACAATTTTAGACAGTGCTGCTCTATAGATTAAAATTTTATTGTCATAGGATTCAAACCGTTTCTGAATGATTTGCATTATTCTTCTGCCAGTTATCAGACTTTAGGGCCTTTGCTGGATTTTTTTTTTTCAAATGGTTCCTATTTGTGAAAAGCCAAATAATAAGATGTAATGATTCTACCTAGCTCAGGATGACAGAACTTTAAAAGTGTGCTCCCTTCCAAAGCTGAAATAACCCCCCTTGAATTATTCCGGAGGATTATCTGATCTCTGAGTCTACTAGTCATATATAGATAAGATCATGGCCCTCAGGAAGAGCCTGACTAATTCTCTCCTTAACTTTAAAAGACTGAAAGGCGTACTTCCAGATGGTGCATTTCCCTAAGAAAGTTGCCAGCTGAATTATTGCCCCTTTATAACTACAGCACAGTGGGATCACCAAGGTGTATCCTTAAACATTTTTGTAAGTTGATTTGTGGTGTCATCTTTCTGGATCACAGAAATGCTTTTATTGAATAGTTTCAACTCTGTGCATTTGGAGTCAAGATTTATGGCCAGTTCCTTAGACTTTACCTTCAATTTTTCCATAGTTACTTCAAGAACATCCTTTTGCAATTTTATTAGAAACTCATTTCTTGTTGTATAAATTCAGATGCAAATAATGTCATGGCTACAAGGTGTAAGGCCTTTGAGTGCTTTACTTCTTGCTTGAAATTTCTTAGGGAACACTAGAAGAATTGGGATGATCTCTCTAACAAAATATACAAAGGGACCAGGTTGGAAGAAGTTTAGTAAAGGGAAAATTTGGAATAACACTTAATACACTGATTCTCTCTTATAGAAAAAGTGTTTAAACTATGGATTCATTAAAAAATATTTTTAAAAGCAGAATTAAATGATCCTTTAAAAACATAAGATAAGTAATTTATAGTCCTACAACCACAAAGATGTGTTTTATCAACTGTGGTCATAGGTGACTAGTTTCATCTAGAAGATTAGACAAAACTAAGACAGAATATTAGTTCAGTGTAGATCACACATATTAAGGGAAGTAAAACCATATCATAAAACTATGTTATGTTTGAGTATATTCTGACTTCTGATAAAAATGAGTATTTCTTACAGACCATTATTATGAAAAGCTCATGAAAGTAACTGATATCTAGATGACAAAACTCAGTTCCATGTGGCAAATGTTTACTAGTCATACGACCTATGCGTGATACTACAGTCAATTGTGGAAATGCAAAATTGAATACAGGATTACTTCCTTCATCTAATTTAGCATCAAGTAAAGTATACAAATAAATGGTGATAGTGCAGTGACAATGATTACCACACAGTATGAAGAGCTCTGTGGGAGCATGGCAAAAGGGACCTCTACTCTTCCGTGTGACTGAAAGCTTGCAGTGAAACATGGGAACAACGTGTTCTAGATTGACATTTCATCTCATCCTTAAAAAGCAAGCGACTTGGAAGCACAGTGAAGGGAATCTCAGAAAGACACTTACATAAAGGTTGAGGTAAGAAACCTATTATACCTACAACCTGGCTCGATACTCAAGTTTCATTGTACTGTTTAGTCATTTCATACAACCTTTAGACACAAAGACATAACAGAAATTGAGAGATTCCATTTCTGTTACATTTCAATAGTAAGTAATAAAATATGAAAATGCTTGACTTATCTAATACTTTTTTTCTTTTTATTAATGATTTACAAGTTAATAAGATAATAGGGGTATAAATCTACACTACTCCCAACACCACAGCTCTGTGCCTCCACCATCATTCATCCAGTGGTAACCCTCATAAGTTCTCCCAAGATCATAGATATGGGTTGACTTTGTTCAAGTTTATAAGTTTCAATAATCTATAATCCACATGAATAATATGAGTGAAATAATATTATAGGTATTCTTCACTTTCTTACTTTCCTCAGGAAGCACCACCATTTTTTCACAATATTGCCTTTTTTAACTATTGAGTTGAATGACTGAGATATGACAACTGAGTAGTCATGTTCATGACTTCTTCTTTCTTTCTTTTCTTTTTTTTTACATTTATAAGACTCAAATGAGTGATTTTTATTCCATTGTTAAAGGATTTTTTCCCCTAACTCTTAAGTATTTCTCAATTTCATTTTGGCTTTTGTTTTCAGATATTTTAAACTTTTTATCAGGGAAGTGAAAAGGCGTGCACCAAAGAAGCACATGGGTCATTTGGGAAAAGATGAATGATCCCACGTGGAAGCAGATACCCACTTTAATGACTTCTAAGGCCCTATTTTTCACTTCACTTCTAAACTATTCCTACATCTATTACAGCTTCCACATGGCTTTATTTATTTTGGGTTTTTGTTTGTTTCTTCTCCTTTTCCTTCTCTTTTCCCCTCTTCCTCCTCCTCCTCCTCTTCCTCCTCTCTCTCTTACTCTCTCTCTCTCATCTTCACCTCTCCTTTAAAATTATCTGTCTATCCAATAATAAATAAATAACATTTATATATAAAAAATGATTGGGTTTGAGCCCCCGGGTCCCTACCTGCAGGGGAGTCACTTCACAGGCGGTGAAGCAGGTCTGCAGGTGTCTGTCTTTCTCTCCCTCTCTCTCTCTGTCTTCCCCTTGTCTCTCTATTTCTCTCTGTCCTATCCAACAATGATGACATCAATAACAACAACAATAAAAAACAACAAGGTCAACAAAAGGGAAAATAAATAAATATAATAATTTTTTTTTAAAAAAAAGGAATGGGGAACACAGAGCTCTGGTGGTGGAAATGATGTGTAATTATATTACTGTTATCTTAAAATTTTGTAAACCAACATTAAGTCACTAATATTTTTTTAAGTATAACTTGAAATTAGAAAGCCAACTTATAACATTGACAAACTTCACTATCACCAGACAGTTTCAAACTCAAACAAAGATTAAATCTCCCTGCTCAGAGATCCATTCTTTTTTTTTTTCTTCTTCCTTAGGTCTGGAAAGGGGAGACACAGTAATTACAATTGCAGTCTCTACCTAAGACTTAAAATCAAACAAACCCCAAAGAATCATAACTTTTAAAAGTAGTTCTTAAAAGTTTTCCAGAATAGGAAAAGTGATTATGAGTTAGAGTTTGGGTTTGGTTTCTATCCTATGGGAGGGAACATTAAACTGAAATATATGTATATATCTTGGAGCAAAAGCTAGTTTTTTTTTTTTTCCCAGCTGCCTGAATGTTGTAATGTCAGATTTTTCAAATTCTTCCCTACCTTGATGGAATCAGATCTTTCCAGAAGCACCAGGATAGGTGCCTTTCCTTTCAGCAGGATGTCAATGGTCTACCTGTTTACATAGCAAAAGCTCTGTGATTTAATCTCTACCACAAAAGACAATCACGGTGATTAAATCAGGCACTGGTTTAACAAGGTACATCTAATAAGCACTCTGACCCACCAGAGCTAGCACAAACAACATTCTTTCATTGTGCAACATGCAAAAGGGCTCAACGTCTGTGTCCCATGGCAGCCGTCTCCAACACCAGGCAGGAGGAGGTACAGTGATTGTTCACTGGGAAACAGGAGAGACACCATTCCACCCCAGAGATCATGGCCTCAGCCCATGCAGTAGGAGAGACTTTTTTTTTTGCCACTGTATTCACTGCAGGGTTTGAGTCTGACAGAATGGAGGCCTCATTTCTAGAAGCATATGGCAAAAACAATAGTTTTGGGGAGGCATGCATTTCTCAAATTCCAAACTGATTTCCACAATTTTTTAATATATTCACTTTCATACTTCTTTTTAAACACACACACGTGCACACATGCGCAAACATATGAAATTTAAATAAGGCAAGTCAGAATCAGAAAGCTTTCATGGAAAGCAAATGAAAGAAAGATAAAACTTAAAAAAAAATTACAGAGCATACATCATCGTGGACATAAATGACAGAGCTTAGCCAGAACTCAAACCCCAACAATCCAACTCCAGAACTTGTTCACTCCCAATATCTCCTGCTTCCTATGATGTCCACACAGGTCCTAAGTCACTTGCCCAAAAGATGCTTAGGCCAGACACAGTGAGGGTGGCATGTCAGTACCTAAGTGTGCATATGCATTCAGCTGATTGCATTTGGGCAAACTTGGGAGCCAATTTCTGCACAACTGATTGGACTACGGAATGATCCAAAAGACTCAAGGGCCAAAACTAGCAAACTGTTTCACAGTCTGGTTATTTGTTTCACACAGACAAAGCCAGTATCCCTGTGAGCAAGGCAGCTCAGGGGTAGTGCAGAACACAGGGACCTTCATTCTTCCAGACTTTAAACCTGAACATACATCACTACGGACAGTCATTTGTGAGACCAAAATTAAAATGCAAATAGCATATGCAAGCTCACGGCTACCCAGGAAGCTGAGCAAAGAGACTTATTTTTATATGAAGTGGTTTAAGAACAATCCAAAGTTCACAGTGCACTCGACTTGCACTCACTGCTGACACATACATGCACACACAAGAACTAAGAATCGGCAGGGACGGTAATACACCCAGCAGTAGGCAAAGCTAGAAGAAAATGCTTCCAGTGATCAGTTAAAACCATTCATCCTGTCTACAGTGTAATCATTCACCCAGTGAATATTAAGTCTTATAATTAAGGGAAGAAGCTTTCAAACTGTACTAGAAATAGACTCAAGAAGAAATGACAGGGCCAGCAAAAGAGCCCACTTAGATAGCATGGCGGCATTGCTATACTCATCTCTTTTCTTTCCCTCTCCACCTCTCTCTGCTTCCTTCTATCTGAGGCAGGGGGAAGTCAGTTTGGAGTAGTGATGCTCTATTAATGACCAAGAAAAGTTATCAGCATTAACCATCTTTATTTTATATTATTATTATTGTTGTTGTCATTATTATTTTACCAGAGTACTGCTCAGCTCTGGCTTATTGTGGTGCTAGGGATGGAACCTAGGACCTTTGGTCTCTCAGATATAAATATTTTTGCCGTAACACTATGTTACCCAAGCCCTTGAACCATCTTTGAAAACCAACTTTTTGTGTGGATGTATCTATCTTTAAGCATGCACATAAATGATATGATAATGAGACAGGTAAGCAAATGACTTTATCACAAAAGCAATACAATTTTCCCAGACAAGTGTAAGTCACACTTAGGTTGATAAATTAAAAAAAAAAAAAGTTCTCTTTCAACTGAATTTTAAATTTATAAGAACAGTTCTTGGAGAACAGGACTTGCATGCCTGAAGCCCTTGATTTCCTCCCTAGTACTGTATATGCCAGAGCAATGCTCTGATCTCTCAAAGTCTCAAAAAACTAAGTAAATAAGTATGTCCTTTAAAAATAAATTACACCACAAGTGTTTTTAAATGAGAAGCAATCAAATATATAACTATTCTCAATTATTTAAAAGATAATATATTCACTATCCCTATGTCTGAATAACTCAGTAACATTCACTTGTGTTTAAGCTGAGACAGCTGATGAACTTAGAGTGTTTTTAGTGGTTATGAGTTTGCCATTAGCAATAGCTATATTTGCAAAACTCATTGACAGTGTGGCTCGCATCAGGTATGGTTTGATCCGGGAGTTCAAATAATGGTTTAGGAAAAAAAAAATTACATCATATCTTGACCCTTCTTTTTACTTTGTTGACTTCCTGCATGTTCTCTGGATTCATTCCTTCCCACCTCTCAGTTACTATGGGATGCACTGGATCGACCTTCTCGTGGTGCATCCCGTGAGTACCCATTCATTGGGGAAACTGACGATCCTTCCTAGCCGACTGAATCCACATGGATCCCAGTCACTTTCCAAGCCAGCAACAAGCAGCTACTGACAGCTTTCAACCTGACGCTGTTGACTGGCTACGGAAGAAGGGCAAACGCTAGAAGAAGAAAAGTTACTATGGGTAAGGAGCATTGATGGGGCAGCCTACATATATCTAAGGGACAGAGTGGAAGATGACCCATGGAGATGAAAAAGAGGAGTACATGGTGCTGAATATTTCAATCCAATATCTTCTACTTACACTTGATTCTTCTGAGGAAGAGCATATACACAAATCCCACATCCCAACCATTCTTGCATAGGTATCAATAAATAATATGGCAAAACAAAAATGGGACTGTGTGTTTTAAGCTGAAGTCCCTACATAAGTAATTAATTCTTAAGCCTGTATTTGACTTTAAGAGAGTGGTTCTATAGTCCTTTGAGCCTGTGTTTTTCTCTGATAGTGACTGTAGATCTTCCATATTCTTTAGTGATATTGCTGCAAAAATGGTTGGGATGTGGTCAGAGATATTTTGTTGTTGTTGTTGTTGCCATAACATTCTAGGGATATTTCTTGAGCTATGCTGTGTGCTCTACTGAGTGTGTTCTACTCTTCTTCACAGGACTCCTCTTCCGTTGGTTGGACTTCAGGAAAGAAAAAGAGTCCATAGTGAAGAATGGAGAAGCATGACATTCTAAGAAATACATACAATGGCAAGAAAAAATAAAACAGAATACATACATTCACAACCACTTCACACTATACTCATGTCAATTAGGCCAACTCTATTCTCAAGATTTTCCACTCAATTGGGAAAAGAATGTGTAGTAGCTCTAAAAGCATCTACTTAGAGTTAGAGATGGAAAGAAGGAAGAAGAACTATAAATGCATAACTATGAGTTTCTTCCAAAGGAGACCATGCTTTCAGCTCCTTTATAATAAAACATAACCAACCCTCTACAACCAAGACTATTAACTCATTCAAATGCACACACATCTGCCTTTTCAAATAAGTACCATTGGATCTTTAGCTCAAGTTTTTTTTGTGTGTAGGTCATTTGTTTTAAAGCTGCTTCAAATTATTTTTTCATGTTTGTTTTGTAGCACTAGGGCCTTATGCATGATTGGTTTCATCATTCTCAGGTCCATATTATCATTCAGAGATACATACAGAAGAGAAGGAGAGAAATCACAGCCCCAGAGCTTCTCCCAAGGCTAAGATACTCACATATGACAAGGAGTCCCATCCTTGATTGTGTGAGTAGCAAAGCATGAGCCCTACCCAGTGAGCTTTCTAGACCCTCAAATTATTTTTTTGAAAGAAAGTGAATTGCACATAGTTGGTTCTCAGAAAAGTATAAATTGTTTTATTGGTTGAATTAATAATAATCTAATGGTGTATTTGGTGTATTATTGCCTCCACATGTATGAGGCACAATCATAACAAGATTATGTATTATGAATCTGTAGGAGCTCTTCTGGAGAGAATGTCATGACTCAAAAAAATGACTAATATTAAGAATTCCAGACACCACAGTGGATGCCAAAGGGAGAATTGTCTTAGCTTATGTTCTGTTTGGGAACTTCCTGACTTCCTTATTCATCCGGCCAACAAGTGGAATGAATTTCATCTACACTCAGTCTACTTAAATTATAGTAACAACTTCTGAAATAACATATGTCAAATCCACCAGATTCAACCAAATTCGATGGATTTTCTGAATATGATTAGCCTTTTGGCAAAAACATTCCATTCATTAAAAGTAATATGTCAGAACTTATTAGTGATTAAAATGTTTTCAGAGAATCTTGTAGTATGTCCGATGAAGCTATACATTTACATGAGATACTCAGATTCCTTACGCAACACTGTAGGAGGGGAGCTTCACAAGCAGTGGAGCAGTGCTGCTGGCCTCACTAACTCCCCTGATGACACTATAATAATAATGACAATTATCATTATTATTTAAATAAGCTATTTAGTTTCTTCCCATAGCATGTATATGTATACAAAATGCTAGAAGAAGATTATATGACAGAAATACAGACAGAGGTAAATACATTCACTCATAGGTCATTTATCATTGCAGCTATAAAGTTCTTCTCTATAAGTCTATATAGCAGGAACTAATTACATGAACCTATAAAAATCACTCATACTTCTTACTCTTACTATAAATATGAAGCTATGCACTTCTTTCAAGAAATAAAGGTAGAGAGAAAAAGGCTGAATATCAATTTTGAACTGCAAGAAAAAAAGAAATCCTTTACCACATATATTCTTTGAATCCTTCTTAGTGATGTCCTACTTTTCTCCCCTTAGTTTAACATTTCTGTAAAAAAAAAAAAAAAAGAATGAGTAAATAAATGAAAGAAAAGGAAGGAAAAAAAAGACAAAAAGATATTATTCAATTAACATGATCCTGTCTTTGTTCCAGAAGTACCTTCAATTACTGTGGTGGAGAAATGAAAAGTGAGCATTCTAACAATACAGTCTTACAAGCACTTAATCCTTACTACTAAAGAAATCCATTTATTCTTCCTTTATTTCCTCCTATATAGATTTTCCTATAAAATGTATATCCACATTCTGCTGATTTATATCTGTGGGAAATCAATGTCTTTCTTAGTGCTCCAGAGAGCCAAAGAAATAGTCCATTCTCAGCAGCAACAAGATAATATTCATAGAGATAATTTGCTTATGAAATATCACCCAGCATTCTTTGGAAACTGTTGCCCTCACTTTGCTCTGTGGTATATTTTATCTTTTCTGATTAGACAGTATTTGTAAATAAATTATTTCCACTCTTAAACCAGTTGGAAAATATTCAGCCCACTGGCTAAGGCAGGGAAACCTAGATATATGATCTGCAATTGTGTCCAACTGAATTCACCCTATTGCTCTAAAAGGTTATTTTGGGGACCAGGCTGTGGTGCACCTGGTTAAATGCTCACATTACAGTGCACAAGGACCCAAGTTCAAGGCCCTGGTCCCCACCTGCAGGGGGGAAGCTTTAAAAGTGGTGAAGCAGGACTGCAGGTGTCTCTCCTGTTTGTCTCTACCCAATAATAAATAAATAATACTTATTTATTTATATTTTGTAGAGGCTTAAGAGACAGCATAATGGTTATGCAAAATACTCCCATGTGGAAGTTCTGAGGCTCCAGGTTCTATCTCCAGCATCACCATATGCCAGAGCTGAGCAGTGTGCTTGCTTCTCGCTCTCTCTCTCTCTCCCTCCCTCTATCCCTGTATATATCTCATTCAAATAAATAAATAAAATATTAAAAATATTTTAGAGAACAGTGAGTTGATTTTTAATACTAAGTCAGCTAAGAGTCGTTTTGCTGATCTCAAGATCTGTGAGATCATTACATGGTGGGAAGTGAAGGAGGTAGAGACAGTGAGCAGAGAAAGAACCACCTGATAGAACACTGTTGAAACATATTTAAAAGTAAAGAATTCTATGACTGTTTTCTTCATTTTGTTTTGCTGGCCGGGTAAAATCCCATTTCAGAAGATGGTCCAATAAAATCATCAGTACCTCACCAAGTACCAGATGACTTAAAACAAGAAATAGACATTTGTTCTTCATCCCTGCTTCTACTATAGAGAGCATCAAACCCACAGAATTCCTTAAAGAATGAAGGAATTCCAAGTGAAGAATCAATCAAAGGGGGAGTGGTGGTGCTGAGTAGTGGTACACTTGATTAAGCACACATATCACCGTGTGTCCAGATCCAGGTTTGAGCCCCTGTTGCCCACCTATGGGAAGGACGCTTCACAGGTGGTAAAACAGGTCTGCAGGTGTCTCTCCTTCTCTCTCTAGCTATCACCTATCTATCTATCTCCCTTATCCTCTCAATTTCTGTCTTGTCAACTAAAAATAAAGTAGAAACAAAAAAAAGGGGGGGTGGGGATTGGCCACCAGGAACAATGGATTGTTAGTGCTAGCACCAAGCCCCAGCGATAACCCTGGTGGCAATAAAAAAAAAAAATTCAAAGAAGAAGCAACAGCAATCAAGGTGTCTTTTATTATGATAATAATTTGTCTCCAGGGAGATTTGTCTCTAGATTGGTGGTGTTGTTACCAGGATAAGCAGCCAAGTGATTAAAGGGTTATAAATATAGACCCACACCTCTGACCTCTGGGGGGGGGGGGGCAAGAAGGCTAAATAATTTAATTGATTATCAAAGACTGAAGAATTAATTTATCATGGATGTGTACTCTGTACTCGTCTGGGCTGGTGAACACGATTATAGGTGTTGGGAAAGGATATAAAAGGTTCCCATACCTCTCCTCGTGCATCTCTTCCATTGGACTGTTATTGTGTCATATTATTTTATGACAGACTGGGAATATAGTGAGTGAAATGCTTCTTTAAGTTCTGTAAACAGTTCTGGTGAGTTAGTGAAACCCAGAGAGTGTTTAATGTGAACATCTGATTTAGAGCCAAAAGTAGTAACCTGGGTTTGTGACTACTGTCTTGGGGACCAAACCCTTAGCCTACAGAACCTGATGCTAGATAATTTCAGAATTGACATGAATTTGCAAACTCAACTGTGATGAAAGCATAGTTTGTATGTTTGGGGAATCCACTCATTGCTTTGAACATTGGTACTAGAGCCCCTTATCAAGAGAAGTATTTCTTTCTGACCTGACAACATCATCTCCTATCAAGACCCCACAAAGGAGGAGTTCCTATTACATAGAACAGGAGGAGGTCTGTGTATAAACTGTTACTTATTCCCAAAGTCTTTCTTGGTCACACCACCTTGACTCTTTGATCGCCATCTTGACTCCTAGATCGCCATCTTGACTCTTTGATTGTGAGGGTCAAAGAAAGACTCTGAGGTTTGGCCATCTTGATGTCCTTCCCATTTCTTGAACCCAACTGTCCTGCTGCACACATTCGTACCTTGACCCATATAATACACTTCTGCCACTCCTTCCCGAAGTCAGGAAGACGTCCCTACCACTTCCACTGTTTGTGTATGCATCTCCTAATAATCCAGACAAGTCAAAATATTACATGCACTCACATTTCCTGAAAACAACCAGGTAAACACAGGCCAGCAAGTAAGGACACCTGGGTAAGAGAAGAAAAGGTCACCCAGTTACCTCATCTTCACAACTTTTCTCCATATAAGGACAACAATGGGGGTGCATTGCTTAAGAGATTAACCCCATTGGCCAATGAATTTTTTTTAATAAAGTCTGAGATTTTTGTTTCCACACAAGTTTCATGCATTGTTGATACCTTTTAGGTTCTTCCTCAATATGAAACATTACCCTTCATTCATTTTTCTCACATTTAGTGGGAAGGGTAACATTTCATGTGGTAGGGGGTCTAATGGAGCAATTCTCCCTTGCTTAGACATTTCTCTCTGGAAACAATTGGCTTTATCAGTTTCACAGAAAGTCTATTTCCCCAGTTATGCAGCATGTAATTGGCAGGTAGGTAAATGGTCAGTGGGTGTTGTGTCCAGCTATATTTTCTTTCTATACATTAAATAAAACTCTTTCCCCCTCTTTGACCTGCAGGGAAGAACTCTAAAATGGTTGAGAGTCAGCCTCAGAGAAGCACAGATGTGGAACAGTTTGACCCCTCTAAGGGCTCACATAAGGAAGGGTTAGGGGAATCACAGATGCCAGGGACACTCAGTTTTCAAAAAATGTAAGCAAAAAGAACTGAAGCTAGCATCAAAGTCTTGCTCTTACTTGCCTTGGACCAAGGACAATTTGACATTGCATCAAATTTCAGAAGGGAAGAAATCATAGAATTGTTGGGGCCATCTGATTAAGCCATGAATAGTTTCACAAAAGAGGGGAAAATAGTCACAATAACTCAGAGAGAAATTAGGAGGGATTTTTTAGTGGAGTTAGTGAAGGAAAGCCTGCCTGGAGGGGTTATGAGGTGATGAAGAGAGTTCAGAACTAAGTGTGTATCTGGCTTTTAAGCCTTGCCACTAACACTATCACTTTGAGAAATCCTCCCTTAGGTGTTTTCATGTGAGCTGAAGATCTGAAGATCGTTGCTTATGCATGAGGTTGGTTTAAGTGTTAAAAAATAAGAACGGGGGGGGGGGGGGGGAGTCGGGCGGTAGCGCAGCAGGTTAAGCACATGTGGTGCAAAGCACAAGAACTGGCCTAAGGATCGTGGTTCAAGCCCCCTCGCTCCCCACCTGCAGGGGAGTTGCTTCACAGTTGGTGAAGCAAGTCTACAGGTGTCTATCATTCTCTCCCCCCTCTCTGTCTTCCCCAAGACTCTCCATTTCTCTCTGTCCTACAACGACATCAATAACAACAATAATAACTACAACAATAAAACAAGGGCAACAAAAGCGAAAATAAATAAATATTTAAAAAACTTTTAAAAAGTTAAAAAAAAATAAAATAAGAACAGGGAATGGGTTGGGGAGATTGCATAATGGTTTATGCAAACAAAATCGTCATGCCTGAGGCTTCTGGGTCCCAGGTTCAATCTCCTGCACTACCATAAGCCAGAGCTGAGTAGTGCTCTGGTAAAAACAACAAATGTCTGTGTGTGTGTGTGTGTGTGTGTCTGTGTGTGTGTGTGTGTGTGTGTGTGTTTCAACATAAGAAGAAGGAACATAATATTATGATAATGCAAAAAGACTTTCATGTCTGAAGCTCCAAAACCGCAGGTTCAATGCCCTGTACCACTACAAGCTAGAGTCAAGCAGTGTTCTGAGGGGGGGAGTCTTAAAAAAATGTTTGGAGAAAACCCCTTAGAAAATTATGGGGGGGGGAATGTAAAAATGTTATTCAAGAGCATTATGGGGGAGATGGGAAATAATTTTAATTAATAGAATTAAATATCAGAACGTATTTTCAGGCTGGTGGGTCTGAAATAAACAAAGGACACTGAAAAAGGTACTTAGAAAAAGGTGAAAGAAAAAAAATTTTAAGGAAGGACTAAAACAGAGACTGAACATCAGGAAACTGAAGTTTAACTTCTGACCTTTAAATCTTTCACTTAAAAAGTAGGACGTGGGGAGTCGGGCTGTAGCGCAGCGGGTGAAGCGCACGTGGAGCAAAGCACAAGGACCGGCATAAGGATCCTGGTTCCAGACCCAGGCTCCCCACCTGCAGGGGAGTGGCCCCACAGGCGGTGAAACAAGTCTGCAGGTATCTATCTTTCTCTCACCTCCTCTGTCTTCCCTTCCTCTCTCCATTTCCTCTGTCCTATCTAACAACGATGATATCAATAACAACAATAAAAAAGACAACAAGGGCAACAAAAGGGAAAATAAAATTTTTTAAAAAAATAGTCATTCTTTAAAAAAAAAAAGTAGGAAGGGATACCCCATCCATAAGCAGATTATCCCCAGTGCCATACTGTGAAATGTGGGAAAACATAGTATGAATTTCAAATCCCATTAAACGTTTTCTTGATAATCTTGTGTACTGCACTACCTGCCCAACTTGATATGGCAGTCCTGGGGCAGGTCCTGTTCTATGTGAACCTGGGTACACAGGTTGATCTGCTTCCCAGTTTCTGCCTCTGGAAAGCCAGAATTGTAATCACACCTGCTATTCTCATCTTGCTTAAAGCATTCTGGAATAATCATGTAAAAACTCTTTAAGAAGCATATACAGGGGGGCCGGGTTAAGCTCCCATGGTGCAAAGTACAATGACCAGCATAAGGATCCTGGTTCCACCCCCCCTGCTCCCCACCTGCAGGGTGGACACTTCACAAGGGACTTTTGTTTTTCTCTCCCCTGCCCCCATCTATCCCCTATCCTCTCTTGATGTCTCTTTGTCCTATCCAACAACAATAACAGCAATAACAACAACAAAGGCAACAAAAATGGGGGAAGGGCCTTCAGGAGCAGTGGATCCATAATGCCAGCACCGAGCCCAGTGATAACCCTGGAAGCAAAAAAAAAAAAAAAACATATACAGTGGCAGATATTATTATAGAACAGCCTAACTCAGACGTCTGTGACCAGGCAAGAGGAAGGAGGAGACCAAAAGACTCAGTTCCTCAAGACCCATCTTGAAGGCTGAAGTGCTGTTCTTGGTACAAAGAGCAACACTGGGGGGGTGGGGGGGGGGGCCTGTGCAGAGGTACAGTGACACTGTGAATCATGCCACTACTCTCCTCTTGTTATTCTTCTAGCTATGGGGGTTCACCATTGTTATTCATGTTTTGTACAATTGCCCAAAGGCTATGGTGACAGTTTTGCATATTTAATCAGCCTAGTAACAGAAACCTGAGACCGTGCACACACCACCTCTATTAAATCCCTCCTCTCACATCTATTCACTTATCCTTCCGCTCACAAGTCTCTCATGCCTTCAATTCTTTCTCACACATTCCCATAATTTATTCATCTCAAGATGCACTTCTTTCTCATCGATTCATTTAAACAGACCTTTGGTGCCTATTTAATTGATTCTTCCTGGGTTTTAATTTGCATCTTTGACTTTGCCATCCTGGTTTCTTTGACTAGCCCTTTCTCTGCATGACATATTTTATGCTTTAACAGGTTTCCAATATTCTGTAAGACGTCAGAGGCCAAGGGGAGAAAATGCTATTTTAAACAGAATCCAATTTCATTGGGCAGGCAACTGAGCAAGACCATGAGGAAACACTCTATGGCTTTCAGGAAACAGACAACCCAAATCCCAATTTAATGCCCGAACGCCTAGAGTCAAACTAGCTCATTTCTTGGCTGGCCAAGGCCTTCCAGAATGGTGAACAAGGCTCACTGATCAGAAAAGGTCAATGTTTTCCTGTGAGGCTTTCAGTCTGACTTTGCCTGTGATTCAAGGAACTGCTACCTGGCTTTCCTTTTGTTTGCATTTGTTTTAGCTTGGGCATGGTAGGTACTGGAATGAGGAAAACACACTCATGAATATAAATAAATGAATAAACGGATGCCTCAATAAGGCTTTTTTTTTTTTTTTTGGTAAAGTGGAGTAGTTGAGTAATTCAGAAATAGTATTGTCAGCATTTCCATCTGGAAACAAGATGGACTCATACGTTTAATTCTGTGCAGATTAAGTGTAAGTGAAATTGTCTATGGCTTCCTATAAATGAATACTATCCGTAGAAGTTTGATGGTGGAAGAACAGAGTAGAAGGGGAGAGGAAAGCACTATGATTCTGACTTCAGGAGCTCATATGGCAGATAATTCAATAAGTTCTTCACAAATTCCCTGTAGAGAAGACCTAGACCTGTACTTGGATTGCAGGAGTGACTGCATTTCTATTGGGATTCTGCCTCTGACCTGACATAATCCTTATATGTTGATTTTCTCATAGATATGATGGGAGCCACAATCTATTAATTATTCCCAAGTGGGGTTATGCAAAGGAGTTTGTATTTTTTTAAGCTTTCAGAAATTCGGCCATATGACAGAGAAGTACTTAGTATTATAGATGCCACGTAATGGATTTATTGGGTTCTTCGAAGGAAAATATATTACTCAGGCTTTAATCACAAGCATAGAATCATTCAATTTGCAATGTGGATGTGTAATAATTACAAAAAAAAACAAAAAAAATAGGGGAGTTGGGCAGTAGTGCAGCGGGTTAAGCGCACGTGGCGCATAGCACTGAGACTGGCGAGCCCCCGGCTCCCCACCTGCAGGGAGTCGCTTCACAGGCAGTGAAGCAGCTTTGCAGGCGTCTATCTTTCTCTCAACCTCTTTGTCTTCCCCATCTGTCTCCATTTCTCTCTGTCCTGTCTAAAAACGACAACATCAATAACACCAACAATAATAACAACAATAAAATACAACAACAATAAAAAAGGGCAACAAAACGGAAAATAAATAAATATTTTTAAAAATAGAAGAACTTATTTCAGGTCTCTCATTTGTTTTCTTTTGCTTTTTTCTTTTTAATTCTTATTTGTTACTAATCGTTTGTCACAAGATTATGAGATTATACTATATACCACACCACATCCACCACCAAAGTTCTGTATACCTACCTTCTCTCATTTGTCTTCATGAGCTTCAAATCCAGCTATGCACACCATCTTTCTTTTTCTTTAATATGCATCCATTTTTGTATTACTGTTCAAACACTCCTTCATAAAAAAGCATTCAATTAACTTCAAATACTCATTTGTTTTTGTTTTAATAAACCAAGACCTTATTACAGTGGATAAACTTCCTCAGTGGTTTCTCTTGGTCTTGGACTAATTATAATACTCTCTATGGAATACTGAGGGTAATATGAAAGCTGTTGATATCGTTTGAAATTTCAAGCACTTGTAGTTAGTTATTCAAATAGTGAAAATGTAGCCTGACCCCAATTCTTCTTCTTCTAGCGTTTGCCCTTCTTCCGTAGCCAGTCAACAGCGTCAGGTTGAGCCTGATGTCAAGTTTCGAGACCTCCTTTGAATCTGGAGAGGTGGCAGTCGTTGACTATGTGGGTCATAGTCTGTCTGGAGCCGCAGGGGCAGTTCGGGTCGTCTCTGGCTCCCCAGCGATGGAACATAGCGGCGCACCGGCCATGGCCTGTTCGATAGCGATTGAGGAGGGCCCAATCATAACGTGCTAGGTCAAAGCCAGGTTGACGCTTGCAGGGGTCTGTGATGAGGTGTTTGTTCTTGACCTCAGCTGACTGCCAGCTCTGTTTCCAAGAGTCTGGAACAGAGAAGTTCAGTGTAGGCATAGGGGACCAGATTGGGTGACGAGACGTCAAGCGTTGGACAGGGTGGGCGAAGATATCCGCGTATATTGGCAGGTCCGGTCGAGCGTAGACGTGGGAAATGAACTTAGATGATGCCGCATCCCGACGAATATCTGGTGGGGCGATGTTGCTAAGAACTGGAAGCCATGGAACCGGGGTGGAACGGATGGTTCCAGAAATTATCCTCATGGAGGAATATAATTTAGAATGGCTGACCCCAATGATTCAGGATATCACAAAATTTTGCACATTGTATCTTAGACATACAAATTTCCTATTCATTATTCTGGAGAATCTGTCTGTCGTCCACAAAGAATAAATGCCCATTTCAGCTATTCTATGAGATTTTTGAGTTGGTAGCAGAGTAGGCCAGAGCTAATAAGTCCAAATTGCCCACAACTGGAGTATTCAGGAGCACATACACCTCTATAAAAAAAATTAAGGAAAAGAGGTCAACTAAGTAGGCCAAGAGTCTGTACAGGAGAAAAGAGTAAGTGACCCGGACACAGAGTAGTGCTATTCACTTGTTTATTAGACAAAGATGTCTGGAGAGCAACTTTTCTTTTTGCCATTTTTTTTTCATTTTATTGGGTAGGACAGAGAGAAAGAGAAAGAGAGAGAGAGACAGAGACAGAGACAGAGACAGACAGAGAGAGAGTCCTGCAGACCTGCTTCACCAGACTTGCTCCACTCCCCATGGAGAGCATCCTGACACGTGTATCCATTCTGAAGAGCTGTCTCTCTCAATCACAGCAGGGCCAAGAAATCTGGATTTAGAAAGAGGTTAACAGGTTCCTATCTTGGACCCTGGAGCTCCTAGAAAGCACTTTGATCTGAGGATACTGACTGTAGATGAAGGAAGAACTCAGAAGAGAGTGAGTGCACTGTAAAAGATGTGGATGACTGCTGGACCCAGAGCTTGAAGAATGAAATAGAAAAGAGAAAACCAGAGGGTCGGGCGGTGGCACAGTGGGTTAAGTTCACATGGTGCAAAGCGCAAGGACCGGTAAGGATCCCGGTTCGGGCCCCCGGCTCCCCACCTGCAGGGGAGTTGGTTCACAGGCAGTGAAGCAGGTCTGCAGGTGTCTGTCTTTCTCTCCCCCTCTCTGTCTTCCCCTCCTCTCTCCATTTCTCTCTGTCCTATCCAACAACGACAACATCAACAATGGTAATAATAATAACCACAAGAGGCTACAACAACAAGGGCAACCAAAGGGGGAAAAAATGGACTCCAGGAGCAGTGGATTCATGGTGCAGGCACCAAGCCCAGCAATAACCGTGGAGGAAAAAAAAAAAAGAGAGAGAGAGAGAGAAACAGAAGGAATGGTGAGAGCAATACTTCCTGGTTGAACACAACTGGAAGCAATGGTATAATAAGTAAGGTAGAAGGCAGCTGAATTGCGCTTACACACACACAAAAAGTGATGTTAAAAGATATTTGAGACAGGGCCGGGCGGTAGCACAGTGAGTTAAGTGTGTATGGTGAAAAACGCAAAGACTGGCTTAAGGATCCCAGTTCGAACCCCCGGCTCCCCACCTGCAGGGGAGTCACTTCGCAGGCAGTGAAGCAGGTCTGCAGGTGTCTATCTTTCTCTCCCCCTCTCTGTCTTCCCCTCCTCTCTCCATTTCTCAGTATCTCTGTCCTATCTAACAATAATGGTATCAATAACAACAACAATAATAACCACAACAACGATAAAAAACAACAAGGGCAACAAAAGGGGCAGGGGAATGGCCTCCAGGAGCAGTGGATTTGTGGTGCAGGCACTGAGCCACAGCAATAACCCTGGAGGCAAGAAAACAAAAAGATATTTGAGAAACAGCAACACATAGAAGACAGTTTGGGTAGGGAAACCTCAAGAGGCAAGAGGTTTCTTTCATAGTCCAGCCAGTCTGCCAGAGAACTCCAGGTAAAATGAAGTGAATGAGACACAGGAAGAAAGGTAGTTCTAGAAGATGTAGGTAGGTAGGTGTTGTAAAGGAAGAGGAAGGGTACTGTGCTCATAGATGAGTTTGAGAGCCTGAAGGCAGGATGATAACAGAACTAGTCCTCTTAAATGGTTGCCCTGAGGCTCTTTCAAGTTTCCCTTCCTATGAGCAAGACTGACTCCATAATCAAATAGCCAGGCAAAAACTACAAGAGTGTGGAGGGGATAAGAACCATGGGTGTAAGAATATTCTCCATTCCAACTGCCCTTCTGTTCAAACAAACAAACAAACAAATCTAATAATGCAAAGAAGGGGCGGGGTGACAAAAAACTAATAATCTATGCAAGTGAAAAAGAAAATCCTCCACTAAAAATACTCATGAAGCATACATAATACCTTGAGCTTCTTTAATTTAGTGCTTATTTCTGAAATTATTTTGTCATTTCATTGTATTATTCCTTTACAGAGTTCTACCAGTACCATTTCTTCTTCTTTTTTTTAATAGTTGAGAATAGTTTTAATAATAATTTTTATTTATAAAATGGAAACACCGACATAGGATAAGAGGTACAGTTCCACACAGTTCCCACCATTAGAACTCCGTATCCGATCCTCTCCCTTGATAGCTTTCCTAATCTTTATTCCTCTGGAAGTATGGACCCAGGATCATTACGGGGTACCATTTCCATTTCATCTTTACCCCTTCCTATGACTAGCAGTCACCTCCAAACAGCATTGATTTTGAATATTGCAGATTATATTTCACTCACTTTGCAGGAACATGTTTCTGCTTTATTTCTTTTCATGTGAGATTACTGCTATTGTTCTTATATACATAGTGTCTTACTCAAGTGTTTAATATTCAATATATGAATTATTTACATTTGAATGAGATGGTTTTAAGGGGACAAACTGTTGTAAGAATTACCTGAAAGAATGATGGTAGGTAATTCACCCAGTCGAGTATTTCTTTTACCATTTGTGAGGGCCTGGGACTGAGCCCCGGCATTAAAGGGAACACCATGGCAAACACTAATGGAGCTTCGTGGATGGTGATGCAGTGCTGTGGTATCTCTACTGTCCCTTCTCTCTCCCTCTCCCTGATTACTAATTTAGACAAAGGGAAAGGAAAAATTGGATCCTTGAGACAGCTCAGAGTTATATTATATGCAAGAGTTCAGTTCATCCCCTGAATCTGTTTGGTATTTCTTCGTTTCCCTTTCTTTTCTTTCACTTTATTTCCCATCCTCTCTTTCTTTCCATTTTCTTTTCTTATCTATTCTCTTTTTTCCCTTTCCTTTTCTTTTCACCAGAGCACTGTTTTGCTCTGGCACATGGTACTGCCTGATGTTCAAATTGAGTCCCTGGAGCCTCTGGTATGAACGGTTTTCTGTGGGGTTTTTTTTTTTTTTTTTTTTTTTGGCATAATGCTTTCTCGTGCTCTGGCTCTACATTGAAAAAGAAAAACATGAGCAAGGAGGATAAAGGTAAAGTCAAGGAGATATATCCTCCAGCTTTTTTTGTTCAAGGACTCTTATTCCTATAGTTTATATCTTTTACCAAATAATGTGCACTTCTCTGAAAGAAAACTAAGGGATGTTTTCACTTGTGTACAATATAAAGAATTGAAACACATGAACTTGTAACATGTGTTTTATTAGATGTACCAGTCTCCAGCACCCAACCCATGAATTTAAATATATATATATATATATATATATATTCAAACAGTCTCTAAGGTGATGTGAGAACTATGATGGTTATCCTGAGGGATTGTGTGGAAGGGTGCAGCAAAGATAGCTAGATAGGAAAAGGAATTAAGATAGCGATTATAACGCAGTAGAAAACCAGTGAGAATTTACCAGATAGTTGTGCAACATTCACGTGCTCGTAGACTTACACATGATAATGGAATATAATAATAAGTGACCCAATAAATCAATCGCATAGTAAATTATGATATCTATCTAGTAATAAAATGTGAGTCTTCATGTTCCTTGTTGAAATCAGTACTATACCCTCTGTAGAACAGATTTTTTTTTTATATAAATAATCTCATGTTGTGTGTTAGTTGTGTTCTCCCAAAAGCTGTTAAAATATTAATCCCTAGTACTTACAGATGTAAACCTTTTTGGAAATGGGATTTTTTTTTGAATGTGAGCGATTTAAAATGAAATTATTAGGGCAGGTCCTAATCTAACAGACTCTGAAAAAAGAGGGAAAAATAGACCCATAGAGAAGCAAAAGAGAATGTGATTGACAAATACTGTGAGCAAATACCTCTAGAAATGAGAGAAACAGTCTAATCACAGTTTTTTAGAAGGAGGTGACTCTGCCCAATCTTTAATCTCAGACTTCTACGTTTTTAGAGATATGAGACAATAGTTGCTACTTAAGTCACTCTGCATGTGGAACTTTGTTACAACAGTTGTAGAAATGAAGCATTCTGACACCTACTGAAGCCTGTCCTATAACTTCTTATTGCTAATAGTAGTCCTAGAATATCTCACCACTACCATGCATGGCCCTCGAATCATCCCATTTCCTCCTTTTCTTTATCCCAAACATTCTCCTTCCATCAGGACTAAGACTATATTCCTTCTCTATAAAGTAAGATCCACTTACAACTATAATAGTCTGTAAAAGATCAAGATCTCCATAAAAAAATGTTATATAAATAAAATACCAACAAAACAAAGAAGAGCCACCTGTTTTAGTTCATTGAGAACTTCGGAGAGAGTCAGAATTTTAAGTGGCTCAGATCTTGGAGAAAATAGAGTCTCATCCCAAATTCAACATTCATTCACTGATATTTACTGATTCTAGGGAGGAGGCAACAAATAAGGGAAGGGAAGCAAGTGAACTAAAAGCAACAGCCCAACAAGTGAAGAAAGTTTCCAGCAATGTTACAGACTATATGAAATATTACGGTCTGGGTGTTTGAAGTTAGCAATGATGTAAGGACACAAAATTTTTCAAGCAGCTAAATCCTGTCCTAAATCCTAGATGACCAGTTGCTTACTTTACCATAAAATGGTGAAATCATAAATCAGTTGTTGGGGGGGGGCAGTGAACCGGGTTAAGTGCACATAGTAGAAAGTGTAAGGACTGGCATAAGGATCCTGGTGTGAGCTCCTGGCTCCCCCACACACACCTGCAGGTGGATATCTTCACAGGTGGTGAGACAGGTCTGCAGGTGTCTATCTTTCTCTCTCCCTCCCTATCTACCCCTCTCACACTAAGACAGATATGAGTAAGATTTACCTTAAATAGCAGGGTGTGATTCTAGAGAGAAACTAAGAAATATAGAAAGGATAATAAAAGTGTATATATGGAGAAATCTGAACTAATACAGACTTTTTGAAGCAGCAAGAACAATATTTGTGAGATTTTAAAAATAGTGCCCAAAAGGACAGTACGCTCAGTCATACTAACAACATCAGAAACCTGACAAAAACTTGGTGAGATATGTTCGAGACTTTTACTTTTAAAATTACAAAGAACAGCTGAGAAAAACAAAAGTAAAGGAAGCCTGAATATAATGCAGAGAAATGTCATTTCATGTGTTTAGAAACTCCATGGATTAAATTACTCAATATTGAGGCATCATCAATATTGAAGCATCAATTCTCCTCAGATTGATCAGCTGAACTAATAAAATATCAACACAGATTTTTTTTAAATAGAAATTGATATAGTCACAGGTTCAGATTTTGACACCGTTATATGCCAGAGCTGAACAGGCTCATGAGCATAGCTTTTAGAAGAATTAATATATTTCCTAACATGTCAGCAAACAACCACTGACTGATTACATGAATATAGCATTAAAAATTATTCTAAGTTATGTCTATTCCTAGAGAATTAAATAATTTATTTGACTGCTATCATAGAAACACACAAAATGACTTGAATAAGGTCCACATTTATTCCTATGTAGAAGTATTGGCTAATATTGCCTCCTGTGTTGAAAGGTAGACTATTGTTCTGCAATCTTCATCATAGTTCAAGGGTTCTATTGGTCTTGTCACTAGGTTCAAATTTGTCAGAAGACAATTGTCCTCTTAAAGCTGCATGTTGAATAGTAATGGTGATAGTGGGCAGCCCTGTCTAGTAGGTGATCTGAGAGGAAATGCTTCCAGTTTTTCACCATTGAGTATGATGTGGGCTGTAGGTTTGCTATATATAGACTCCACTATCTTCAGGAATTTTCCATCTATTCCCATTTTTTGTACTGTTTTAATCATAAAGGGATGTTGTAGTTTGTCAAAGGCTTTCTCTGCATCTATTGATATGACCATGTGGTTTTTGGTCTTGCTTTTGTTGATGTGGTGGATCACTCTGATTGATTTATGTATATTAAACTAACATGGCATCCGTGGGATAAACCCCACTTGGTCATGATGAACAATCTTTTTAATATACTGCTATATTTGGTTAGCTAGAATTTTGTTCAATATTTTAGAATCTATGTTCATCAGAGATATTGGTTTGTAGTACTCTATTTTGGTTGTGTTCCTGTCTGATTTTTGTATCAAAGTAATGTTAGCTTCACAGAAGCTGGAAGGGAGTAGTCCAGTGGCTTCGATCTTCTGGAAGACTTTTAAAAGTAGAGGTATTCGTCTTTGAAGGTTTTGTAGAATTCATTTGTAAAACCATCTGGTCCATGACTTTTATCCTTGGAAAGGTTTTTGATAACTGTTTCAATTTCATTAGCTGTGATGGGCCTGTTCATGTTATCTAGTTCTTCTTCACTTAATTTTGGAAGTGCATAGGTATCTAGGAAATCGTTCATTTCTTCTAGGTTGTCTATCTTGATGGCATATAGTGGTTCACAGAAGCCTTGCATGATATGTTGAATTTCTGCGGTGTCTGTTGTGATATCTCCTCTTTCATTTATGATCTGATTTATTTGGGTCTTTCCCCCTTTTTGTTTTGTGAGTCTGGCTAAAGGTTTTAGGACTTTGTTCACTCTTTCAAAGAACCAACATTTACTTTCGTTGATCTTTTGTATGTTTTATTATTTTCAATGTTATTTATTTCTGCCCTAAGTTTAGTGATTTCTGTCCTTCTGGTTGCCTAAAAGTTCCTTTGTTCTTCTTCTTCTAGGTCATTAAGATGTGCGATCAGGCTGTTTATTTGTGCTTTTTCTTGTTTCCTAATGTGTGCTTGTATGGCTATGAACATCCCTCTCAGTACTGCCTTAGCTGTGTCCCAAATCTTTTGATAGCTTGTGTCTTCATTTTCATTGAATTCATGAAACATTTTGATTTCTTCCTTTATTTCCTCTTTGACCCAGTAGTTCTTAAGTAGTGTACTGTTGAGCTTCCACATTTTGGGACTATTACTAATCTTTTGCTGATTGTTCACTGTTAGTTTAATTCCACTGTGGTTTGGGATGATTTCAATTCTCTTGATTTTACTGATGCTGTCTTTGTGGCCTAACATATTGTCTATCCTTGAGAATGACCCATGAGGACTTGAGTAAAATGTTTATTCCAGTTTCTTAGGATGAAAGACTCTGAAAATGTCCAATAGTTCTACTTTATCTCCTCATTTGGCTCCCTCATGTCTTTATTGATTTTCTGCTTGGGTGATCTGTCAAGTTGAGAGAGTGGGGTGTTGAAGTCCCCCTACTATGACTGTGTTGCTGTTAATATATTGCTGTAGTTCTTTCAGTAGATGTTTGATGTATTTAATTGGCTTCTCATTGGGTGCATAGATGTTAAGTTCTCTTGATTGACTGATCCTCTGAGCTTTAAGTAATGTCCATCCCTATCTTTCTTAATTTCATTTATTTTAAAGTCTATCGTGTCAGATATGAGAATAGCTGTTCCTGTCTTTTTTTTAAATTTTATTTTGTGGGCCGTTCAATTGTATGATAGTTTTCCATCCTTTCACTTTGAGTCTATGTTTGTCTTGTTGAGTTAGGTGGGTTTCCTCTAGACAGCATATTGTTGGTTGTGTTTTCTGATCCATCTTCCTACTCTGTGCCTTTTAATAGGTGAATTCAGGCCACTGACATTTATTGATATCAAAGACTGAAGATATTTTAACACCATTCTTGTAGATTTTTAGTGTTCTGATAGATGAACTATTTATGGTGGTCTGACTGGTTATAGGAGACCTTTCAGAACTTCTTTCATGGCAGGTTTGGTGATAGTTGACTCTTTCAACTTTTGCTTCTCTGAGAAGGTTTTTATGCCTCCATTTAGTCTGAATGACAGTCTAGCAGGATACAGTAGTCTTCGTTGAAAGCCCTTCTCGTTGAGCACTCCATGGATATCTTGTCATTCTCTTCTGGCCTGTAGTGTTTGTGTGGAGAAGTCTGCTGCTAGTCTTATGGGTTTTCCTCTGTACGTGACTTTTTGTTTTTCTCTTGCAGCCTTCAGGATCCTTCCTTTATCCTTTTTCCTTTTAGTATTATGTGTCTTGGTGTCTTTATGTCTGGGTTAATTCCGTTTTGGACCCTCTGGGCTTCTTGAACCTTTATGCCTTTTATGTTGTCTAGACTAGAGAAGTTCTCAGCTATTATGTTCTGAAGAATATTTTCTTCCCCTCCCTCTCTTTCTTCTTCAGGTAAGCCAATAATGCATATATTATTGCTTTTTAAGTCATCCCATAGGTCTCTGTTGTTGGTTTCAGTATCTCTTAATCTCTTTTTGAGATCTCTTACTTCTTTTTTACTTGTCTTTAATTAGTCCTCGATCTTACAAATTCTGTCTTCAGCCTCATTTATTCTATTCTCTCTCCCTTGTATTGTTTCCTGGAGTTCATCTATTTTGTTACCCTGTTCTTATACTGTGTTAACTTGTTTGCTAGTTGTTTTCTTAGCTCAGCTATTTCAGCTTTCAGCTCTCTAATAACCTTGAGATAATTAGTGTTTTCTTCCACAGTCTCATTTGTTGTTTCTGCATTTGTGTGGACAATTCTTTCAAACTTTTTACTCACTCCTGTAATTATTTCCTAAGCTAGTGTTTGGATGTTGACCTCATTATTTTGTGCTTCACCCTTTGGGGGGTTTTTAGCTGGACTCTTGTCCTGGTTCATTTCTCCAATATTTCTTTTTGCTGGTTTAACCATTGTATATAGTATGTTATAAGGTCCCTCTCTCAGGACTTTTCAAATTACTGATCACTCTTGCCTGAATTGACTTGTATCTAAGTAAGGTAATTAAAGCTAAAGAGCTCACAGTTGTTGAAATTGACAGTTGTTTCAATAGTATTTTAATCCCTCAGTTGGAGCTCCATGGTTTAAAAGCCTCTTTTGTTCTTTTTCTTCCCTGTGGGCTATGGGTGCCTGAGGGCTTTTAAACTATAAGTAGGCTTCTTGGCTTAATCACTGACTCCTGACCAAGAGATAAATCAGGGTGGGGCAGAGATAATCCAGTGGTTATTCAAAGAGACTCTTACAGCCTAGGTCACCAAGGTATAGATCTTGTCCTGATTTTCCTAGTTACTTCTCTCTGTCCCCTGGTGTCAGCATAGGGCCTCCCCCCCAACCCCCGCTGTTTTAGATTCTGAGGGCAGTAGCAATGGAGACTCACAATTGCATTTGGTGAGTCTTAGGGGAGTCCTCTCCTCCCTTCAGCCATATTTTTGTTGGTGAAAGAGACTGGAGGTGGTGTCTCAAATGGTAAACTGCCGGACTGTTACCATCACTTAATCTCTTCCATGAGCCATATGTGTTTGCACTCCCAGGTGATTTGGTGGGTTCCTGAAGTTGTTCTAGTCCTGTCTTATTGTGGTCTCAGGTATTCTTTGGTATTTCTAGTTGACACGGAAGAGAAGAAGAGAGAAACACAGCTGCTGGTGCTGCTCTGTAGCCCTGCCTCCAGAAATCATACTATTTATTTGATAAAGACAGCCAGAAATTGAGAGAGAAAGAGGTGATAAAAAGGGAGGGAGACAGAGAGATAGCCGCAACCCTGCTTCACTACTCATGAAGCTTTACCCCTATAGGTGGGGACCAGGGGCTTGAACTTGGGTCCTTGAGCACTGTAACATTTACACTCAACCAGGTGAGCCACCACCCAGCCCCAGTGTGCACTTCTTTCTAAGTGAGCTATATTCTGGGTCTGTGAATAAATTCATACAGTTCAAGCTTTTTAGATATCATTAGATTTCCCACAAGATGACTTCCTAGGATATTTTGGAGTTAATTGGAATATTTTTATAATGCAATTGATGTGTTTTATGAAGTCAGAGACGTGGTCTCTCTCTCTCTCTCTCTCTCTCTCTCTCTCTTATCAGAGCACTATTGAGCTTTGCCTTATGGTGGTGCTGGGGATTAAACTTGCAACTTGTTATGCCTAAAACATGGAAATCTGCTGTACTGCTACTGTTACTTGCTCCCATTGCCAAAGAGGGCTTATTTATTTATTTACTGCCTCCAGGGTTATTACTGGGGCTTGTTGCTTGTGTTACCAATCCACTTCTCCTGGTGGCCATTCCCCCCCCCCATTTTATTGGATAGGACAGAGAGAAATTGAGAGAGGATGGAGACAGAGAGAAAAATAGACACCCAAAGACCTGCTTCGTAGCTTATGAAGCAGCCCCCTGCAGATGGGGAGCTGAGAGCTTGAACCCAGATCGTTGCACCCCTGGTCCTTGACCTTTGTATTATATGCAGTTAACTGGGTGCACCTCTGCCTGGTCCCCTACAGGGGGCTTTACCATCCATGCTTTTACTAATAAAACATACTACAAGATTGGGGCAGACAGCAAAATTGGTTAAGCAAAAGACTTTCATGCCTGAAGCCCTGAGGTCCAGGTTCAATTCCCATTATCACCATAAGCTAGAAGTCTTCAGTGCTCTGGTCTCTTTAAGTATCTTTCTCTCTGTATATTTCTTTCACTAAAAATAAATGAATAAAAAAACTTATTTAAAAATATGCCACTGCTTTTTCTGATGATTTATTTATTTGTTTATTTATTTATTTATTTATTTTGGGGAACTGAGCTATTGAGTATCCATGCGTTCACTGCTCTGGAGCATTTTCAGTACAGATAATGTGTGAGAGAAACCGGAAGAGACACCGCAACACTGGCTCTGTCCCCATGAGCTTAATGCCTGGGTTGCTGATGTGTGGAGGCAGACATCTCGCTGGCCTAGGCAGCTATCTCACATTCTGTGGAACTTTAAACATATATATTTTTTCTTTTTTGCTAATTTGAAAGATGAAAAAACAAATACAATAGGCATTTTATGTGTTTGCATTTGTATCAATTAATCTTGAGACTGGTATTTTTATCCCATTTCTTTACGTGCTTGATATGTAATCTTAGCTCAGTTATGCCCATCGGGTCAGTTTAATTTGACAAATGGTGAACATATGTACATTTAGCTTGAACACAGTTAATGAACTACCTGCAGTTAGATGAACACAAAGTGTTTGAGATTAGCACATTGACTCTGCTTAGGAACAGAACCTTCCAAGTCCTGACTCCTTGGCAGTCATGGCAGAATAAGCCGTGTTTCTTTTCTACTTTTGGGCACTTTGACATGTATCCATCATACAGTAAGAATGCTTCCTCTGAAGTTACTACTCTTCTTGTTTGCCTCCCCTGTCCTTCCCAATGGAAGGCTCTCTTTATGTGAACTAATTTGGAACAACATCCTTTTATTGTTGTTGCTACCAAGATTCCCTGTTGTGAGCCAACTTTTTTTAGAGAGAGAGTCAGAGACAGAGAGAAAAGGGGAAACACAACACAGAATCAGAGTTTCCCTAGAAGATTAAAAGTCTGGAATTCCTTTATCCTAGCTTCAATATGTGGTTGAATTAATTTGCTAAAGGGCATCGTGTGGCTATTGTTTTCCACTTAAAGAAATGTTTTAGTCCTAGGTCTTAAACCTGGGTCCTTGTACATCGTAGCATTACACTTAACCAGGTGCGCCACCACTCGGCCCCTGGAACAACTTCTTTAAATGGGAGGGTGTGTTTCTTGCAATAGATTTGTGATGTGATCTTTGAACACCAAGGGGGGTAAAACATGGTTTATACACTTCAGAAGAATGAAACTCCAGTAGATCCAGTATGTGTGGAGGAAATGAGCATAACATGTGGAACCCAAACTTGTTGTATTTCCCTGTCTTTTGCTTCTTCTGCCACTGTTGGCCACCCACTCTCCTCGGCATCTGAGGCCCACCCAGAGGACCGTGGTGTCAGCAAGCAAAGATTCAGTTGCGGTTAGGCGTAAACATGAAAATTTTGTGTTCAATGTGCTAAAACCCAGCTAATGAGATTCCAGGCATTTCTCTGTATTAGGCAACGGAATTTATAACAATATGCTTGCATAAGTGTGTGCTAATGAAATGACTGAGCTTCTAACTGATAAATAAAAATACAATTCAATCTGAAGACACTTAATATGAAGAAACAGTATGGGATCTGGACTATGTGCTCCAGAGGATGTGAGAAATCTGTGAAGTCTACTTCTCTGAATTCAGTTCTCCAGTGCCCTGTGCAGAACTCAGGATGGCATCACCATCAGAGTTCTCCAATGTGTGCTGAGCCCTGGTGAGGCTCTCTTCCATCCTATCTTTTTTTATTTTTCTGAGTGCAAGAGCACTTGTGCATTGCTGACAGAGATAAATATTTGGTAACTGGCCTATAATTGCCTTGCTTAAATTTATCATTCCCCACACTTTTGCAATTTCTCAAAAATATAGCCTATTAATGTACTTGTTAATAGCAAAGCTAGCTCAAGCATAATAATTATAAATGTCACTATTTATTTCGTTCTATTGGGCTACACTTTTCAGTTTGCCTGCAGGAATCTTAATGTATGTCTGGGGTCTGCTGTGTTTATTAATAGCAATCTCTTTAACTCACGGAAATGTTATATTTTGGGTGGTAAATTGTGAAAGTCAACCAAATAGAGCACTGTGTACATCCCTGCCTCTACAGGAAGAACTTTCTTATTATCTGATTTAATAATTTAAGCAATCCAACAGATAGACCTAGTCGACTTCTGCCTCATCGAAATCTGATGCGCTGAAATTTCAGAAAAAAAGACTCATTCTTTGCTGATATTCCAGTAAGAATGGGATCATTTTGTTGTATGTACAAGGACAGGGAGCTAAGAATAAATAGCACTCAAAACGTTTTAACACATATGTTGTAGAAAGAGAAGGACATAAGCCACATGATAGCAGTCAGAAAAATTTCACGCAGTGAATACATTTGTGCCACTACTGCCTATGTTAAGAAGTCTTCCCAGCATCCTAAGAAGAATCCATGTGTCCCATCTCTGATATCACCTAGGCAGCCTCTGTTCTGACTTCCTTCAGTATGTACATTTCACTTGTGAACTTTATATATTCTTGCATTTTTTCCCTATCCCCCTCAATTTTGCCCTACAACGTTTGTCCCTGTTGTTTTGAAAAGTAACTAATCCTTGCTAAATATGGTATGCTTTCTGAGAAATGTGCAGTGGAAAGAGTTCATCAATACATGAATGACATTTGATGTAATTACATGAACTTAGCACAATCTGCTCCTTGCCTAGACTATATAGTGGAGTCTGTTGGGACTACTGTTGTTGAATCCTGGAAGTGTCCTAGATTCCAGCTTTTCAGTGTCCTGTGCTCTGATTTCCTTCATTCACGTAGAGATCTAATTGTATCAAGTCACTTACTTTTTTTTTCATGAATTTTCTAAATCTTTTTCACTTTAAAACTAAAAATATTATAACACCCCAAAATGACTGAAAGAATTGAACATTAATATGTCGATAGAGAAATTTCATTAGGGCCTGAAGGTGGTGTGTCTGAGCTTCTACTCATTATTGACTAATGGGTTCTCTCTTAGTTTGGTCCATCCTATTGGCTTGGAAAACCTGTACTGACAGGTATGCACAGCTATGTTATATATAGGTTCTTTCACTGCCTTCAAAGGTCTCTGTATTTTACTAATAAATCCATCCTTCCCTCTAAGAAACTTTAATTTTAACTTACTCAAAGAACTTGGTCCCTTTAGTCAATGTTTCTACCTTTGAAATAGATTTCAGAATGATTGCTAGTACTTTCAATTATACAGTCAATGGTTTCACCTATATCATTTAAATCTTTGATTGCCTAGGATTTCATCTGACATGAGAGATAAGAATGTAGTTTATTTGTTCTGTACTGGAGAAAAAAATACAATTTTCTGATTTTGTTGTATTTTTGAGGTAGTTGTTGTCTGGATAAAGTACTTCTTTCTTAAGAAACTTGACATACACATTATGTATGATAAGCTCTTTTTAGGTATCCATGGCTTTTTGAACATTAGTTTATACACACTTGTGCTAAATGTAATAAATAGGGCTTGAAGAGGTGGAGAAAACACTAGAATAGTTAAGGGTGAAACTATATCCATAGGTTCAGTTCATCCAGGGTGAGGATGAACCAACTCCATCGCTCCTTTCTTTGGGAAAGTGAGACCCTTCAGTGCTTTGGGAGAAGGCGGATCACTTGATTCTGGCTGTGCCCTGCTCTTGAACATCCTGTACTTCTTCAGCTCTTGGCAAACATGAAATCTGGAACTAACGCAAGTCTGAGTCCTCTGCTACTTCATTTTTAACACACTTACATGATTTCATTCCATTGTACTTGGAAAATTCTCTTTAAGTTCCTCTTACAAAATATATTATTATCTGGAATGGGTTTATTCACTGCTGTTGGTTTTTTCCTTTTATTTAATTTATTTTTTGTTTTTGTTTTTGTGATTCAGAGACAGGAGTTTGCTCAAGACTAATTTCACTACACATGGGTCAACGTTTTCATTTAAATAAGAGAAAGGGACAGAAAAACAGAGAGAGTTGGTGAAGTACCACAGCACTGAGGCTTCACCCAGTAACAGACTATTTCCTGTGTGGTGCTGGGACTCAAATGTGGGCTGTGTGCAAGGCAAGGAACAGGCCCTATTCAGTGAGCTATATTTTTGAACCCAGTTTTATAATTTGAATTTATAAATTTAAATATATATATATATATATATATATATATTTGTTATACTTGTGCTTCTTTTTTTCAAATACAATTTTAGGTCATTTAGTTAAATTCTCATTCTCCACTCCCAACCCCATATAAAAATCTATATCTTTTAGGACAGGGCTGTGGAACACTTGGTTGAATGCATGTGAATGGTAACATGTTAAGGAAAACAGGTTCAAGCCCCTCGTGTCCATCAGCAGGAAGATGCTTCACAAGTGAAGCAGTACCATAGGTGTCTCTTTCTATACCCCTTCCCTCTTTCTGTATATATCCAGTATAATTAAACAGACTATTTAATAGATATTATTTTTAGTATCTTATATTTACAATTTGATTGGAAGAGAATTGACATTCTCAGAATACTTAATTTTCTCATATAGAAAGACTTATTCTTGATACTACTCTCCACATGTAAAGGCATTTTGGGACCATGAGTACATTTCTAATGCTTTTTTTAAAAATAAATTCTGGGAGGGAATATAGTTTACTTGGATAGTATGCTGCTTTGTCAGGCACACAGTTCAGGTTCAAGCTTGGCCTCCTCCACAATGAAGGACACTTTGGTGCTGTGGTCTCACTTTCTCTCTCTGCCTCACTGCCTCACCTTTATGAAAATAAGTAAAATAAAATAAAATAAAATAAAATAAAACCTTAGGGCTAAGGAGGTAATTCAGAGGAAATTCATCAGACCTTTATTCCTGAGGCCCCAGAGGCTTCAAATTCAATCTCTAGTACTATCACCTACCAGAGACAAGCAGTGATTTGATCTCTCCCTCTCTTTCTCATGAAAATAGATCAATAAAATATAAAGAAAAAATAAACAATAACCTTAAATAAAAACCTTCAAAATGTTAACTACGTTAACTGTTAAAATGTTAGCTACGCACAGCTATATACAAGATACTGGGTACTGTACAGCAAACCCTAAAAAAAGGACCTTTCAAAGTTAACCCAATTACCAAATAATGTGATGATAACATTAACTATCGATTGTCTTTGTGAACCCTAAGACAGCAGGAACCTCACATCTCCACTATAGAGCCTCTACTTCCCCCAGTCCTGGAACCCTTGGATAGGGCCCACTTTCCCGTATGCCTCTCCCAATCCATATCAAATAATATTGCATCTGCCGATCACAACCTAACCAACGCAACGATTGCCACCTCAAAATGCTTCACTTCAGACTGTATCCAGAGACTTCACGTGTGGAATGACAACCCTTCAGCTTCATTACTCGGGTGAGATCTTTCCTTTCATAGTATTCTCTAATTTCATCTCAGGTGGTTCACTTTCTAACAAAGTCCCAAAACCTAGATATACACCAGTTTCTGTGAGAGAGAGCATATGTTCACACGTATCCGTAAACTACTGCAAAATATATACCTGAAAGCAGAAGTACACTAGAGTTTGCAGTGAGTACCTCCCTAACACTTCCTCTCCACTATTCCAAGCTTTGGGTCCATGATTGCTCAACAACTTGTTTGGCTTCGTATGTTAACTCTCTTTTCAGTCACCAGGTTCCAGATGTCATCAGGATGCTGGCCAGGCTTCCCTGGACTGAAGACCCCACCAATGTGTCCTGGAGCTCTGCTTCCTCAGAGACCCACCCTATTAGGGAGAGAGAGAGGCAGACTGGGAGTATGGACTGACCAGTCAACATCCATGTTCAGCGGGGAAGCAATTACAGAAGCCAGACCTTCTACCTTCTGCAACCCACAATGACCCTGGGTCCATGCTCCCAGAGGGATAGAGAATGGGAAAGCTATCAGGGAAGGGGGTGGGATATGGAGACTGGGTGGTGGGAATTGTGTGGAGATGTACCCCTCCTACCCTATGGTTTTGTTAATTAATCCTTTCTTAAATAAAAAAGAAAAAAAATGTTAGCTACATTAAAATGTTAGCTATGTTAACTTAAAATGTCGAGATTTGGAAGAGCTTTTAGATTTAAAAATGTCTATTGCTAATGTATTAGTGTTTACTTTATTTGATTTATGCATATTTACTATAAACAATGATAATTTTGTGCTCCCTTTTCAAATAGTAGATACCCTACTTCCATATATGATTAATTGTATTCGTCTGGCCCTTACATGAATTCTATCATGATGGCAGAAATACATCTACTCTGTCAACATTAGAAATCCTCTTACACTCAACTATTACCACCAAAATGTATTCTTCTTTCAAGTTTCAGATGCTATCCTTTTAAAAAAATATTTTTTATTATCTTTATTTATTTATTGAATGAAGACATCAAGAAATCAAGAGGGAAGGGGGTGATAGAGAGGGAGAGAGACAGGGAGACACCTGCAACACTGCTTCACCACTCACAAAGCTTTCCCCCTGTAGATGGGGACGAGACACTCGACCTGGATCCTTGTGCATTGTAACATGTGTGTTCAACTAGCTGTGCCACCACCCAGGCCCTGGTGCTATTCTTTGACAATGGACTCATGTCCCATTATAATAGCTCCTTGTCTTTTATCCCTTACTTTTCGAATGCAGGGCCTCTTTTGGTGGGGATGTGCATGTTTATTCCTGCTCTCTTCTCTTCTTTCTCTTTCTCATATTTCCAGATGGGTCTAATTTGCATACCTTTCTTCTATGTTGGACATTTTCTGTGCTCCATTGTTTTTGAGAATAATATTAGTATAGAAGAAAAGTACCTTCTAAGTGGTATTTTAAGACTCTTTTTGTCCCCATCTCATGCAGTGTTTGCCCTCAACGGTGCCAACATTGACTGTGCCTAGGAGATGGTGGCCCCTGAGAGAGTACCCCCAGGGTAAGAATGCCATCCATCTGCTGTCTGTTAAGCTGAGACTCTATGTATCTGTGTCTGGGCAACAGTGATGTCTAGAGGGCCACACTCCTATGTCCAGGTGCCTTTGTGAGCGTATTTCACGAGCCAGAGCAAACTAATTCCCTTTATAATTGATGTTGATTCCCTCTAGATTCTGGCTTTAGATGACTCTCAGTAATAAATTCTACAAGATATTTTAAAGATTTATTTATAAAGTAATGAGGGAAGGAGAGAGAGAGAGAGACAGAGAGAGACTACTCTGTATATACAATACTGGGGATAATATCTAGGCCCTCATGTGTATAAATCTTAACATTCTAACCCCCTGAATGACTTCCCGTGACACTCAATCATAGCTCCCTCTCTCTCTCTCTGTGTGTTAGTTTTCAGTGTGTCCTTTTAATTTTTTTTTTTTTTTTGTGAGTGTTCATTTGTTTTTAATGAGCAGTTGGGAGGCTGTGCTGGGCACTGCATGCCATATATCATTTTCAACCTGTCTAATGTGTGTTGACTCTGAAAAATACCTGTTTATATTTAACTTACCCTGGATAAATCTTGTAGGTTAAGGTTGGTCAAAACATGTTGCTTGTGTTTCAAAATCTTGTACTCTGAACTGGTGGAAAAGTTTGCAGTGTCATGCCTGCTGAGTCATTCACTAGAGACATCTTGGAGTCAGTTAATTACAAGTAGATTAAATAAAATCTCTCATAGGAACAAAAGATAGGTACAAAGAATAAGACATGAAGGTTAACAAATTAGGCCCAGAGAGATTCCTATCTAGCGAGTGTTCATCCTTTAAATACTTCAGTCATAACAGATTCACCATGTAATTTGTCTCATTTCCTTCCACTCCTTTTGATAGAAACTTTTAAAAAATTAGGATGGTGAATTTATTTTATTATTTTTCTTTTAAAATTATTTTTATTAGTGACTCAATATTGAATTACAGAATTACAACATAACAGGAGTATAATTCTGCACCACTTCCACCACCAGAGTTCTATCTCCCCATTCCCTCCACTGGAAGCTACAGTAGTTCTCCCAAGGTTACAGATATGGGTTGACTATTATTTCTACAACTATCTGTCCATGTTTATATGTATTTTTCCATTTTTTCTCTGTGGTCCTGCCTTCTCTTCCTTCCTAAGTCACACCTACACCTACTACTACTTCCAAATGTCCTTCCTTTTTTCATTTTCTCTCTCTGGGTCTTGATTAAATAGAAGTTCAGAGCCCTCTGATAATTTCCCCTCTCTCATTTCTCCCCCTCTGAAGAGATTAAAATTCTTTATGGTGTGCAGAAAGTGGGAGTTCTGGCTTCTATAACTGCTTCTCCACTGGACATGGACATTGGCAGGTGGATCAATAACCCCCCCCCAGTCTCTCTCTCTCTCTCTCTCTTTCTTTCTTTCTTTCTTTCTTTCTTTCTTTCTTTCTTTCTTTCTTTCTATACTTAGTTATTTGATAGTGATAACCAGAAGGGGGATATAGAGAGGGAGAGAGACATCTGAAACCCTGCTTCACCATTCGTGAAGCTTTCCCCCTGCAGGTGGGGGTCAGGGGCTTGAACTTAGGTCCTTGAACAATGTAATGTGTGCACTTAACCAGGTGCACCACCATACCCACCCCACCCCCCCCGGCCAGTCTGTTTCTATCTTTCCCTAGTGGGGTATGGCTCTGGAGAGGTGAGGTTCCAGGACTTTCAATACAAACTTGATAAGGATAAAGACTATGTAGATGTAATTTCTTTACATATTAAATACTCAAAAATATACAGCAAATGGATGAATAATGAATAGTTACTACTGTGTGACCCACTCTAATGTCATACACCACTCCAGAAGGAATTTCTGCCTCAGAAGAAAAAGTTGTGTTTAGTAGAAACTAATTCTAAAAAATCCTGAGCATGAGTCTCTTTGAAAGCACCACATGGGTCAAAGGAATGATTTTTTTTTCCACATTGAATACATTTGTGCTAGAATCCTGGGATGAGGAATGCAAATTCAGAAGTGACCGAAGAGAAACATCACAGCTAATTTTATATCTCACTGAAAAAGTAAAACCAATAACCAAGATGAAACAGAACTAAAAAATGAGTCTGCCCTAAAAAATGTTTACATAGTTTTATAAAAAAGCTAAAATACAACTTAAAACAATAACATTAGCTACAGATATGTGCTTGTATATCTCATAGATATACTGATTTTTGGACAGTGACTGTCAAAAACTATAAAGCAATTGTCTGTCCTTTCCCAACATTCTTGAATTATAGGCTAATGTCTTAAATCATAAGAAGTACCTCTAGTCACTAATGTAAGCATCTCTATTTGGCTTGATGTATGTTTAGTCTATTTTTTCTTGGCAATCATATTTTAGTGTAAGTGTCCGAGCATAAGTCTGACCAAATGTTTTCTTTCCTATCCATTTGTGTGGTCCTGTTTAATAAAAATTATATAAAAATATAAGTAAGAGGTGTTTAGAAGGAAAAATATATATGTACACATGTAAATTTGGCATTAAGTATAATTCATGATAAGTTGAAAAGTTCTAAGTGAGAAAAATAAGAGAATAGTTCACTCTGTCATCAAGTATTCCAGCTATTTCATTTATAATAATGTGTTACTTTATTAAAAAAATAAAATTCACATAATAAGGACATCAATTTTCTTTTATAAATAATTTTAATTTTAAATTATTTTTCCTTTAGCTTTCACCATTTACTAATATGCAGGTGTGATTTCCCTAGTTCTCTTTCTTTCTTTCTTTCTTTCTTTCTTTCTTTTTCTTTTTCTTTATAATACATGCAATTCGCACCACCAGAACCCCATATCCAATCCCCTCTCTTGAAAGCTTTCCTACTCTATATCCTGCTGGGAGTATGGACCCAGGGTCATTATGGGGTGCATAAGGTGGAAGGCTTGGCTTCTGTAATTGCTTCCCCACTGAATATGGGTGTTGGCAGGTCTATCCATACTCTCAGCCTGCTTCTCTCTTTTTAGGACAGGGATCTGGGGAAGTGGGTCTCCAGGACACATTGGTGGGATCAGCTGCCCAGGGAAGTCAGATTGGCATCATGGTAGCATCTGGAAACTGATGACTGAAAAAAAAGTTAAGATATAAAGCAGAACAAATTGTTGACTAATCATGAACCTAAAAGCAAAAACATTGCAGATGAAGATTTGGGGGTCTCCATTTTGGAAAAAGCTAGTAGGTCTATTTTAGGTATATTTCAAGGGGCCCATGACTTTACTAGTTTTTGCCTGAGCCTGACATCTAGTATGCAGGTGGACCCAACGTATTGTCTGGGGAGATGGTGTCATTGTTGGAAGAAGGACTAGAAAGCTGTTTCTTTTAAAACTTAGACAGCAGCAGTTTGGATCGCATTATGGTTATGCAAAGAGACTCTCACATGTGAGGCTCTGAAGTCCTAGGATCGATACTTTGGTAAATAACAAGCAAGCAAGCAAACAAAAATCTCTTTAGTTAGGAGATTCTGTATTCTCACAATATTATTTTTAGGACAGTAGTACATAGGTATAAGACATGAAGAACTGTTTTTTTTTTTTTTTCCTTCTCTCCAGTGGTGGGAAATGAAGCCCGAAGAAAAGAGAAATCAAAGCATCATTTTACCATCCACAGTGTGTATCATTAGCTTATGAACACTGGTTAAAATAAGAAGACACTATACTGATAATGCTCTGATGCTTGAGATGAAAGGTCAGTGATAGCTTTGGAAAAATTCTGCATTTAATGACTGTGGGGAGGAAAAAAAAAGTAGAAATGAGTGGCAGGAAACAAGGGAATAAACAAACTACACCAGTAACCCATGGGGGAGGAGGGGTTGTTTACTGCCCTATTGTACCCAAAGGTCAAATCTGGGAGTTGTGGGAAAAAAAAAAAAAACTTTTAAGTTTTAGGAAAGTGAGTAAAAAAAAAAATAATGTTGGATCCCCAGGTACTGGAATAGTGACCTAGAGTTATAGAAACAAATCTGTGTCTGTCTGCTGGTAGCTGAAGAAAACTGACAAGGGAGAGAAACATAGCTGCAACTAGAAAAACAGAAAGGTAGTTTAGAATGGCTATATCCCTGAAATATGAAGTAAATACAGCTGAAAAGGAAAGGAGCATCTAAAGATGTTTGGGAAGTGACTGAATATGCTAACTGCAAAAATAGGGACTAAAGAACAGATAAAAAGCTTTTTAGGAAGAAAAAAAATTGTTTAAAAAGACACTGGGAACAGAATGTAAAAGAGGATATGTGAGGGACCAAAGACTAATGATCCTGTGTGTGTGTGTGTATGCAAAAAAAAAAAAATAATAAAAGCAGGATTTTGCGGGTGAGAGTAGAATACAGAACTGAAAAGAAAGGAAATATTTATATAGTAAAATCTCATGGGTCAGTCCCATATTTCACTTATGTAAATATTACCAATATATTTTTAGGAAAAAGGGCAAGATAACAAATGCTTTCCATTTCATATGGATAACATTATTGAATCCATTCTTAATTTAAGAAATGATTTATTTTTGCAGTTTTTTTTCCCTTGGCCAAGAGATGAAAATACTAAGTGCTTCTTGTTGTATGAATGCTGTTATATACTCAGATCCTTCTTCTGGATTGAAAGTTCAATTTCCCAAGCTAATGAGAATATCATCAGACAACACCCTGTAGCTGTCATTCTACACTGAAAATTGTCTTGACTGGATAACTGTGCCTCATCCCAGTTGATGTTCCCTTCTTGGTGATCCAAATCTAATTCTTAATCAATAGGGCATTTTAAGACCTGACCCTCTTTCCCCAGCAAAAAACCAACCAAGTTTTAGAGCTTCCCACAGTATTGACTGAATGATTTATTGGGAAATATCACACCTCCTACTTTCTTCATCTTCTTTAAGTGTTACCTAAGAACACCCCATCAACATCCTCTATGCTAAGCGTCTAAGAAGGTAGTTTAGGGAAACAACAGTATAATTGTGGAAAGATTTCACAGCTGCTAAGGTGCTTCAGCAACAAAAAAAATCATCAGAGGTGTCTCCTTTAGGGATTTCTTTAGCTTTATTTAAAACTTTATTTTTTGTTTAGCTCTGGCAATGTATTGACAGCAACACAGTCATAGTAGGGGACTTCAACACCCCACTCTCTCAACTTGACAGATCACCCAAGCAGAAAATCAATAAAGACATGAGGGAGCCAAATGAGGAGATAAAGTAGAACTATTGGACATTTTCAGAGTCTTTCATCCTAAGAAACTGGAATAAACATTTTACTCAAGTCCTCATGGGTCATTCTCAAGGATAGACAATATGTTAGGCCACAAAGACAGCATCAGTAAAATCAAGAGAATTGAAATCATCCCAAACATCTTCTCAGACCACAGTGGAATTAAACTAACAGTGAACAATCAGCAAAAGATTAGTAATAGTCCCAAAATGTGGAAGCTCAACAGTACACTACTTAAGAACTACTGGGTCAAAGAGGAAATAAAGGAAGAAATCAAAATGTTTCATGAATTCAATGAAAATGAAGACACAAGCTATCAAAAGATTTGGGACACAGCTAAGGCAGTACTGAGAGGGATGTTCATAGCCATACAAGCACACATTAGGAAACAAGAAAAAGCACAAATAAACAGCCTGATCACACATCTTAATGACCTAGAAGAAGAAGAAGAAGAAGAACAAAGGAACTTTTAGGCAACCAGAAGGACAGAAATCACTAAACTTAGGGCAGAAATAAATAATATTCAAAAAAAAAAACATACAAAAGATCAACAAAAATAAATGTTGGTTCTTCAAAAGAGTGAACAAAGTCCTAAAACCTTTAACCAGACTCACAAAACAAAAAAGGGATAAGACCCAAATAAATCAGATCATAAATGAAAGAGGAGATATCACAACAGAAACTGCAGAAATTCAGCATATCATGTGAGACTTCTATGAACAACTATATGTCACCAAGCTAGAGAATCTGGATGAAATGGATGACTTCCTAGATACCTATGAACTTCCAAAATTAAGTGAAGAAGAACTAGATAACATGAACAGGTCCATGACAGCTAGTGAAATTGAAACAGTTATCAAAAAGCTTCCCAAGGATAAAAGTCCTGGACCGGATGGTTTTGCAAATGAATTCTACAAAACTTTCAAAGAAGAACTAATACCTCTACTTCTAAAAGTCTTCCAGAAGATTGAAGACACTGGAATACTCCTTTCCAGCTTTTATGAAGCCAACATTACTGTGATACCAAAAGCAGACAGTGACACAACCAAAAAACAAAACTACAGACCAATATCTCTATTGAACATAGATGCTAAAATACTGAACAAAATTCTAGCCAACCAGATACAGCAGTATATTAAAAAGATTGCTCATCATGACCAAGTGGGGTTTATCCCACTGATGCAAGTTAGGTTTAATATACGCAAATCAATCAGCATGATCAATCACATCAATAAATGCAAGACCAAAAACCACATGGTCATATCAATAGATGCAGAGAAAGCCTTTGACATACTACAACATCCCTTTATGATAGAAAAAGTACAAAAAAATGGGAATAGATGGAAAATTCCAGAAGATAATGAAGTCTATATATAGCAAACTTACAGCCCACATCATACTCAATGGGGAAAAACTGGAAGCATTTCCCCTCATATCAGGTACTAGACAGGGCTGCCCATTATCACCATTATTATTCAACATAGTGTTAGAAGTTCTTGCCATAGCAATCAGGCAGGGGCAAGGAATTAAAGGGATACAGATAGTAGGAGAAAACGTCAAACTTTCCCTATTTGCAGATGGCATGATAGTATACATAGAAAAACCTAAATATCTAGCAAGAAGCTTTTGGAAATCATCAGGTAGTACAGTAAGGTGTTAAGCTACAAAATTAACATTCAAAGTCAGTGGCATTCCTCTATACAAACACTAATTTAGAAGAAGTTGAAATCCAAAAATCAATTCCTTTTACAATTCCTTTTAGCAACAAAAATAATAAAATATCTAGGAACAAACCTAACCGAAGAAGTGAAAGACTTATATACTAAAAATATGAGACACTACTCAAGGAAATTGAAAAAGACACAAAGAACTAGAAAGATATTTCACGTCGATGGGGTCGAAGAATTAACATCATCAAAATGAATATACTACCTAGAGTCATCTACAAATTTAATACTATTCCCATCAAGATCCCAAATACATTTTTAGCAGAATAGAACAAATGCTACAAATGCTTATTTGGAACCAGTAAAGACCTAGAATTGCCAAAACAGTCTTGAGAAGAAAGAACAGAACTGGAGGCATCACACTCCCAGATCTCAAATTGTATTATAGGGCCATTGTAATAAAAAATGCTTGGTACTGGAACATGAATAGACACACTGATCAGTGGAATAGAACTGAGAGCCCAGAAGTAAGCCCCCACACCTATAGACATCTGATCTTTGGCAAAGGTGCCCAGACTATTAAATGGGGAAACCAGAGTCTCTTCAACAAATGGTGTTGCACAAAATGGGTTGAAACATGCAGAAGAATGAAACTGAACCACTATATTTCACCAAATAAAAAAGTAAATTCCAAGTGGATCAAGGACTTGGATGTTAGACCAGAAAGTATCAGATACTTAGAGAAAAATATTGGCAGAACTCTTTTCCACATAAATTTTAAAGACATCTTCAATGAAATGAATCAAATTACAAAGAAGAATAAGACGAGCATAAACCTATGGGGCTCCATCAAATTAAAAAGCTTCTGCAGAGCAAAAGAAAGCAAACCAAGAGAGCCCTCACAAAATGGGTGAAGATCTTTACATGCCATACATCAGAAAAGAGGCTAATAACCAGCATGTATAAAGAACTTGCCAAAATCAACAAGAAAACAAATAACCTCATCCAAAAATGGGGAGAGGACATGGACAGAATATTCACCACAGAAGAGATCCAATAGGCTGAGAAACACATGAAAAAATGCTCCAAGTCTTTGATAGTCAGAGAAATGAAAATAAAGACAACAATGAGATATCACTTCACTCCTGTGAGAATGTCATACATCAGAAAAGGTAACAGCAGCAAAATGCTGGAGAGGTTATGGGGTCAAAGGAACCCTCCTGCACTGCTGGTGGGAATGTAAATTGGTCCAGCCTCTGTGGAGAACAGTCTGGACAACTCTCAGAAGGCTAGAAATGGACCTACCCTATGATCCTGCAATTCCTCTACTGGGGATAGACCCTAAGGAACCCAACACACCCATCCAAAAAGATCTGTGTACATATATGTTCTTAGTAGCACAATTTGTAATAGCCAAAACCTGGAAGGAACCCAGGTGTCCAGCAACAAACGAGTGGCTGAGCTTGTTGTGGTCTATATACACAATGGAATACTACTCAGCTATAAAAAATGGTGACCTCACCGTTTTCAGCTGATTTTGGATGGACCTTGAAAAATTCATGTTAAGTGAAATAAGTCAGAAACAGAAGGATGAATATGGGATGATCTCACTTACAGGCAGAAGTTGAAAAACAAGATCAGAAGAGAAAACACAAGTAGAACCTGAACTGAAATTGGCGTATTGCACCAAAGTAAGACTCTGGGGTGGGTGGGTGGAGAGAATACAGATCCAAGAAGGATGACAGAGGACCTAGGGGGGTTGTATCGTTATATGGAAAACTGGGAAATGTTATGCATGTACAAACTATTGTATTTACTGTCAAATGTAAAACATTAATTCCCCAATAAAGAAATTAAAAATAAATAAATAAAAGTAATAAAAGTTAAAAAAGAAAGGTATGTTCTCTGAAAGCCATGATGCCTAGGTCTGAGCCCAGCCTTGAGGAAGCTTTGGTGCTTTGATTCTTTCCCTGTCTCCTTCTGTCTGTCTGTTTTATTTTTCTCTTACCATCTGAAAAAACTTGGTCTAGAGTTGTGAAGCCCCAGCAATGACCACAAAGTAAAAATAACTGTATTTTTGATATTATTATTAAATAGACACAAATTAAAATAGAAAAAGAGTCCAGTCATTTAAACAAACTGGAGAAAAGTTCATTGTAGATAAAGACAGGCTGGTTTAAAGAGACAGAAAGATACTAGAAAGTTTCCATTTTCCCCAATGACCCTCACATGTCTGTACATAAGCTCTTTCATTTCTAGTAAAGTGGGAATTTCCTGAAAAACTATTAAAGGGAAATAAAATATAGCATTGTGAACCATAGCCATCATCATATTTGAAAGAATGGATCTATTGGAACAAAAATCAACAAACTCTAAACTCAAGCAAAATCTGACCCACTCCCAATTTTAGAAATAAAATTTTATTGGAACAAAAACATACTATTCATTTATGCGTTGTGTATGAATTCAGAATTAAGTAGTTGGAGCAAAGACAACATAGCCCACAAATCAAAATATTAAGCGTCTAGTGTCTAGTTCTTTCCAGAAGTTATCTCTGATATAGAAAAGTGTATCTGAGGGCCACTCTTTGGTTAGAACACACACTGTCATTCTCAAAGGCCCAGGTTCAAAGCCCCAGTCTCCACTTGCAGAGGAAAAGCTTCATGAGTTGTGAAGCTCTCTCTCTCTCCCTCTCCCTCTCCCTCTCTCTCTCTCTCTCTCTCTCCTCTCCTTTCTCCTCTCTCCCTCTCTATCTCCATCACCTCCCTCCCCTGTCAGTTTCTCTCTATCTTTATCCAAAATAAATAAATAAAATGCATTTTTAAAAAATGTATATGAAGTAAAAAATAGCAATTAAATGTAAAGCCTTTCCTAAACACAATATTAAATTTCATTGAATACTTTTCTGTTAGGTTAGAAAAATAAATCCCCCTCTTTTTTTAATTAAAAAAAAAAAGCAGTGAGGCACTGGGTGGTGGTGCACCTGGTTCAGCGCACATGTTACAGTGCTCAAGGGCTGGGGTTCGAGTCCCTAGTCCCACCATAAAGTTTTTGCAAGTAGTGAATCAGGGCTGCAGGTGTCTCTCTGTCTCTATCCTTCCCTACCTCCCCCTCCCGTCTCTATTTCTGGCTATCTCTAGCCAATAATCAATAAAGATAATAAATTTTTAAAAAAGAAAACTATAATATAATGTGTAGCTGTAGGGGTGGGGCATAAATATATAGAGAATGAGCTGCATTTTACAGAGCAGTATCAAAGTGGACTTGTTTATTTTGGCAAATGACTCATTGCTAAAATAAAAGTTACTTGGGCAGGGCTAGATAGCAAAACGGTTATGCAAAGAGACTCATGTCTGAGGCTCCAAAGTCCCAGGCTCAATCCCCCACATCACCATAAGCCAGAGTTGAGCAGTGCTCTGGTAGAGAAAAAATAATAGTAATAAAGTACTTACTGTTTAAGTGAAGATGCTTTCTGCAGGAATGGAGCTGTGCTGATTTTGGGTGAAAAATCAGCACAGCTGATTTTTTTTGTGTTAAAATTCTCACAACATAAACAAATTATCTTTAGCCAATTTGGTCTAAGAAGAATCCTAAAATCATCGTGCGTCAGTCCTTCATTATTAACTGTAATCACATCAAAGCAGTTCTTAAATGAAAAACCAGGGCCCAGGTTGCGGGTGGTGCATCTGGTGAGTGCACACATTAAGATATACAAGAGCCTGCATGCAGCATCTGCCCAGACCCGGCCCCACCTGCAGGGCAATAGCCTCACAAACAGAGAAGTAGGTCTCCAGGTGTATCTCTCTACCTCTCTATCTCCCTTTGTCCTCTGTCCTGACCAAAATAAAATAAATCATTGTAGGGAGAGAGAGAGAGAGAGAGACACGGAGAGGGAGAGGGAGAGGGAGAGGGAGAGGGAGAGGGAGAGGGAGAGGGAGAGGGAGAGGGAGAGGGAGAGGGAGAGGGAGAGGGAGAGGGAGAGGGAGAGGAATGGAGGACAGAGTCAGCTTATGGGAAAAGTAGTATCCAATTTTGACTTGTTATATGAATATATGGTAATGAGATGACATGTCATCACAATACTATTCTATTGCTTTCTGTCATATATTTAAAGTGATAAGCTGTGCTTTATCTCTTTGAGGCTCTTTTATCTCTCCTGGAAAATAGAGTGTTTTATTAAACAAGCATGTGTTCATGACTTCTTTTCAACTCTATTTTTAAAATTTCTTCTTGTCATCAAGTTACCCAGAAGCCTTTCCAGAGAAGAACACAAAGGGTATCTGAAAATAATACAAAAGCAGACCAAATTCTTCTGAACTAAAAAACCTAGGAATGCGTAAATTATTTAAATCATGTGTTCTTGCTATGCATGGTTGGAGTGGCCCGTCTTCACTGATTACCTTTACATCAAAGAGCATATCCCAATCCCTGTTGAGAGCTAGCTCTAAAATTTGTTTAAGTTTCCTATTGCCACCAGGATTATCACTAGGGTTTGGTGCCTGCAAGATGAAGTCCACCACTCTTAGTGGTCATATGTTTCTTTCTTTTTTTTTTTTTTCTTTTCTTTTTTGACAAAGACATAAAGGGAGAGAAGGAAAGAAGAGGGAGAGAGGGAGGGGGAGAGGGAGAGGGAGAGAGGGAGGGAGGGAGAGTGAGAGAGAGAGAGAGAGAGAGAGACCTGTAGCACTTCAGCATTCTTGAAGCTCCATGCTGCAGGCAGGGCCTGGGGGGATTGAACCCAGGTCCTTGCACAGAATGCTGTGCTCCATTTCCAAGTCCACTCTCCATTCATTCTAGGTAATATCTGAAGTTTATTCTGGAAAGAAGTGCAAGAAGGCAGAGCTTTTTCTCTACTAATGTCCAAGTGCAGTATACAATGTTCAGAACAACTTTCCGTCAATTTTGATGTTGATAAAGTTAAACTAAAAAGGCTCTAAACTGAGTAAGAGCACAAATAGGACAGCCATGTGTATTCTTTAGACTAAAACTTATTTCACATGAAGTCACAACATCACACTTGATTTAGTTGGAGGAAAGCAGAAAACAATCAATCCAGATGTCTGGTATGATAAAAAACAAACGGATGATAGATTGAATCTTTGATAAGATTCACCAGATGTCTGAGCTTCTTGGAGACAGACTAAAAGGAACCAGTTCCAATGAGCTTCAAGTTCTTTCCCTTCTCCCTGGGTACTCAGTGTGAGTCTTTTTTTCCTTTGGTCTCCTTCCCCAGTAGCCCCTGCACCTTTTGATAACATCAACTCAGATTTTCTCTCAGATTGAATCTGGAGATACTTGGATCAAACAGCAACTAAGCAGTAATTCATAAACAATTTCATTTCCTGTTCCCATAATTCTATGCTTTGGTGACATTTTTTTCCCTAGGGTTAAAAAAAAAACCAAAAAACCCACAATACATGCAGAATCCTGAAAGTGGACTAGTAAGAAGTACTGAAGATGACCACACACATAAAATCCTATACAATCAACTGAAATAATAGGCCCAGGATGATATCCTTAAAAGGTATTATTAGCCTGATTGCTGGCAATAGGGACATTTGAACATTTGCTGTTCAGATTGCATGTAATCAGCTTACCCTGCATTAAGCCACTAATGAGTTGATGGTAAGATAAGCTCCTTCTCAAAGAAAATAAATTAGACTGACAATTACTGAAACAAAGAGAAAATTTCACTGGGTTCCTTCATGGTGCCACTCATGAGAATCTACAGGTTTGCCTGAATTCTGAATTCTGAAAATTCAAATCTTGTTTTAGAGCAAACTGGATGTTAGAGGCCTTCCTGACTACAAGCAGAAGTTTCATCTGTCTCTCTTTCTCTTTTTAACAAAGACAAATAAACATAGAGAGAGACAGAGAGACACCTCTCTGAGGGGGGCTAGAGACACAATTTTGGTGGTGGGAGTAGTGTGGAATTGTACCTATGTTACCTTATAATCCTCTAATCACTGAGAAAAATATAATAAATAATGTGCCATATATATATGTATATATATACATATATATGTATATATATATATATCTATATATATATAGATATATATACACAATAGAATGTCATTCAGTTGTAAGATATTGTTTAAAAAGTTGAAAGCAATATCTTTTGCTACAACTTGGATGGAACTGGAAAACAAAATGTTTCTAAGTAAAATAGTGCAGCAAGATAAGGACAAATACCAGCTGATCTCACTGAAAGGAAAATAACGGGTGAAACTAGTAAATTATAACCTAATCCAGCAGATCCAAGAACTCAAGCAGGGAGCAAGTAAGAGAGCACTGAGAGGGTGCTAGGGGCCCAGTGCCCTATGGTGGTGGATGAATGTGCCAATACATATGCAAATGAAGCTGTACCACTGTGACAACAATGGTCTTGTAAATCAACACTTCCTCAACAAACTGAATGGAAAAATATAGAAAATTGTGGGACGATAACACTGTTTGTGTGTGTGTGCCTGGGGAGGGCGTCATCAAGATTTGTTTCTCCGATAGTTCTACTACATGGAAGATCTGGGGCCATCTGGTCTCCCTAGATGTTCTTTTCTAAATTCACCAACACTTTTGATGCTAAGCCGTGTTTCCCAGGGGATGGTCCTCACTGACTGAGTACATCATGGATGGATATAAACCATTCCTATGTGGCATGGGTCAATTTTGAAGCACCAGTGACACTGGCTAGAGGACTCGTCATCAGCCTTGCCAAAAGTTTCTTACAACTGCACAGCATCCAAGATTCTCCCACCTAGTGTTTTTTTGTGTGATTTGTTTGTTTCGTTTTATTTTTGTTTTGTTTTGTTTTCCTTCCTACTCTGGAATACAAGAGGTCAAATCTGTATTAAGGTCTGGCAGCTGGCCTAGGATATACCAGTATTTTCATTTTCCTGTACAGATAATTGGTCAAGAATTCTGAAAGTTCTGAAAAAAGATTTTTTTTTTTTTGGTCCCTGCTTGTAAGTGAGCAAAAATGTCTACCAGAACTTTATGGGTGCTAACAGAATATAGGAGCCAGACAAAGCCAGGGGCCAGACAGTGGCACACCTGGTTAACTGCATACGTTATAGTTTGTGAAGACCTAGGTTCAAGCCCCTGGTCCCCACCTGCAGGAGAAAAGCTTCAAAAGTGGTGAAACATGGCTGTATGTGTCGCTCTTTCCCTCTGCCTCTCTACTTCCCCCTTGCCTCTTAATTTCTCTCTGTCTCTGTCTAATAATAAATAAACATTTTAAAAAGAGTACACATTGCAGACAAAGCCAAAGTATCCACATTTGTTTAAATTACTTGAATCCCAAATACAGGAGATGATATCAAGAGGACATGGAGACACTCCTATGCACGTGAGTGAGAATGAGGGAGGGACTGGTTTTGGTTTTGGACTTAATAGGTTTTATGTAAGAAGTATCAAAATTAAGAAATAAATTTATAGGGGGCTGAACAGTGGCACACCTACTATCATGTGCAAGGACTCAGGTTCGAACCCCTACCTGCAGAGCAGATGCTTCGCAGGTGGTAAAGCAGATCTGCAAATGTCTTTCTCTTTCCCTCTCTATCTCCCCCCCTTTGCTCTCAATTTTTTTGTCTCTAGCCACAAGAGATAAAATAAAAATAATTTTAAGAGATATATTTAAAAATTAAGATTATTGTGACTGTCTGACCTCCGTCTTGGAGAGAGACAATATCTTTTTTTAAAAAAAGATTTTATTTATTTATGAGAAAGATAGGAAGAAAGAGAAAGGACCAGACATCACTCTGGCACATGTGCTGCTGGGGATCAAATTCAGGACCTCATGCTTGAGAGTCCAAAGCTTTTTCACTGCGCCACCTCCTGGACCACGAGACAGACAATATCTTTATTAAACTAGATGGTAAACAACCTATCCTATGCTCTAGGACACATTATACCTTGCCCCCAACCAAGCCTGTCACTCAGTAAGCACCCCTGAAAACATATTTGAAGAAGAACAAGTGATGGCATACCTCACAAGATGTTCAGAAATACAAAAGATCCCTGTGCCTCCCAAGACATTTCATCCAATAGATCTCCTAAATATTGACTCCATTCTTGGTCTCTACTTTTAGGAAAACCAGACTAACAAAATTGTTAATACTGCTAATAAGCTTGGTAGCCTTGCAGAGCAAAATAATGCCTTGCCTGTATTTTCAGCCCCCAGAACACTTAGCAGGTACTTGGCAGATGATATTGGTAGACTAAACTATAGCACTGAGATTAGCTGTCCAACCAAGGAGTAGAAAACTTGACCTTTGAAAAAGAAATCATTTTTAAAGTAGATCTCCTGATAGAAATTCTGTTTCTTTATCGAATTGACTCAACTGAGACTATTGTTGGACATTGATGTTACTTGATTAACTATTTAAAATAGCGCTAGAAGAACCTTAATTTCCCTGGATAATATTTATTGTTTCTTGGCCCACTCAGTGCTGATCTCTATTCTCTGAAATACCTGGACCACTGGACAACAGAGCCTCAGGAGAGAATTTCTGTATCTTACCTGTTCACTACATAAGCAAGGTTGTGTCTCAAAATGCATCCACTGAACTTTAGTTTATGGAAGTGACTAAATAATGACACAATGATATCAAGAGAAAAGTTTCATTCCTGACAGAGTCTACAGGAGAGGCACCTGTCACACTGCAGAACCATATGGGAAAGCAGCAGTTTGGGTCCGAGGGCAGACAGTGAGAGAGGAACCGCTAGACTTTAGTGAAACCCATTGTGGGAAGACAAGGCAACATAGAAGAAACAAGCTTAGGAAAAACAAATTTGAATAATTCTGGCAATATTGGGAACATATCCCAAGTCCTTGGTCTTGTGTTGACTTAAGGCAAGGAGATAGCGACTTAGATTGTGAAAGTTTGACTAAGAATATGGTTCCAGTATGGTTTCTTCATGGATCAGGATAACTATAAAATGTATTTATTTACTAGTTAGGCCCTTTTGCTGCCTGTAAAACCTGTATAACTAGAGAGTGAGTCTCTTCCTAGTCAGATGAGAAAAAAGTGAATATTAGAGCATCAAGAACATAACACAGTTAATATCATCGGTCCTGTGATAAAGGGAGACCAAGAAGATAAGTCTAAAAGTCCAGTCAGAAGACTGGGACTCCCATCTATAGAAACTACAGATGACTCCTGCTGCTCACTGCGCACACTTGGTAGCCATGTCACTTTAATGATGGATGTGATCTATTTTTTTGTTTGTTTTTGCCTCAAGGGTTATTTCTGGGGCTCACGAATCCACTTCTCCTGGAAGCTATTTTTTTTTCTCTTTTGTTACCCTTTTTTTTTAAAATTTATTTTCCCTTTTGCTGCCCTTGTTGTTGTTATTGATGCCATTGCTGTTGGATAGGACAGAGAGAAATAGAGAGAGGAGGGGAAGACAGAGAGGGGGAGAGAAAGATAGACACCTGCAGACCTGCTTTACCACCTGTGAAGCAACTCCCCTGCAGATGGGGAGCTGGGGGCTCGAACCGGGATCCTTAGACCAGTCCTTGTGCTCTGCACCACCTGAGCTTAAGCCGCTGCACTACCACCCAACTCCCACCCTTGTTTTATTGTTCTTGTGGTTACTGTAATTGTTATTGATGTCATTGTTGTTGGATAGGACAGAGAGTAATGGAGAGAGAAGGGGAAGACAAAGGAGGAGAGAAAGATAGACACCTGCAGACCTGCTTCACCGCCTGTGAAGTTACCCCCCTGCAGGTGGGGAGCTGGGGCTCGAACCGAGATCCTTACACCCATCCTTGCATTTGGCGCTATGTGCGCTAACCTGCTGCACTACAGTCCGACCCCCTTGTTTTTGTTTTCATTCAGCCAAATCACTCTGTTTTCTCCAAAGGTAAACTGGTTTTTGCTCTCCTTTTCTTCAGCTTGACCTTGAATTCCACCTTCCAGATTTCCAGTTCAAACAGGCACCACATGCTCATTGATAAGATCATTAACCCTTTGGATTTAATTCCACTTCTCAATTTAACTTAGGGACTGGAGGGATATTACATATGCATGACTGTCAGACTTCAATTTGCACCACGTCTCCTTACCTTTGCTTTTGTTCTCTACTTATTAGCTGGAAACTAACATATTATGCCATCCTAAGATAATGATAATTCCATATATGGCCCAAATATATGAATTTGCATAAGACATCTAAGATGAATTCTTAGTGAGTTTCCATGGAGTTAAAAATAAAATTCAACTTCACAGTTTTTCTAGTGCTTCAGGGATAGGAATAGGTGGTTTCACACAGAATACTTATTTCTCTGGAATCTACTTGCAATCGGCAAAAGCTGAAAAACACTGATGTCTTACAAACACTTCTATTCCAACCACGGACTAACGAAACACACAGAGGACTCATTAAGAATTCAAGTTTTCAAAATGCTGTCTAATTTGGCATAAATAAAAAAGCATCTGGGAGAATGAAAATCAATGCTTGAATGGCATGGGCTCTGGCTGGCTTTGTGCCACTATAACTGCTGATCTTAAAACATTATCCAAAAAAAAGTGGGTCTGTATGATGAGGTAGTATCACCAATATAGTAAAATTTTCTGGATCAAGTAGTAGACTTTTGCAAGGGCAAAGAAAATATGTGGCAGACCATTTTTTATTCCTCAATTGTTTGTGAGCTCCATTGCCTTCTGAATGAAGCTGGTCTATAATTATTCTTGTTAGTCACAAGACTCTTCTGCCTGGTATTGCCAAATGAGCCCCTGTTTTCATTTGCTGGAGTCAATGAATCATAAGGTGCTCCAAGAACTCATCTATCAATTAGGGGAAAAAAGATCATATCCCCACCTTGATTTGTATCAGGTCTGGGTAGAAAGCACTTTTGCCAAGCACTCTATAGTTCATCAAGACATACTATTTTTTCCCCATAACTATGCTCAATGCTAACTCCATTTCTTAAGATGAAGTACTGTTGTAAGTGGAATTTCAGCAAAACAATGTAGCTCTGACTTACAGTGGATTCTACCGGGGAAAATAAATCCTATGATCTGTTGTTGTGTTAAGATTAAGAACACTGAGTCTTGGGAAAAATATATACTCTGTCTAGTTGGAATCCATATATGCCATAAATGATAAAATATGACTTCAAGTGAATATCCTTTACTTGGTTAGTATGTGTGGAATTTTGGCTTTACTATACAGAGCGTTTTGTCAATAGAAATGCACACATACACAGACAGTGTATCTAGCATCACATACAACTTTACAGAAATAGTAATATTGCCAAGCACAACAGAGCATGACATTCATGCAGTAATTCAAGAGTGCTTTTCATGTAACCTTGTTTACTACATTCGGTGTTCAAAATAACAAACTCCTTCCCAAAACTATTAACTGTTTCTTTCTCCAATTACTAGGATTTCCATACTTGTACTCTCCATTATGGATACAGAGCTTTATATGTGCTATTCTTCAGGTTCAAGTAAATGGTGAATTAGTTTGATACATTTCTGTTAATCTCTTCCCAGTTTCTCCTCCTGTTCAAGCGTGTTACCAATGGCAATATACATATATAAAAAGTTGGCTGGGATGGGGTGCAAATAGTGGCCATGGTTTGCAATTCTGTGTCAAACCATAACATTGTCCCCATGAAGGTCAATTGAAACCAATATCCACAGGTCAGCAGATATTGCTGAAATAGAGTTATTGCCTGGGAATTTTCGAGTGTCTTCTGAAATTTACAGCACTTTTAAGCACCTGTTTGACACCTGATAAAATGTACAAAATATTATGGGAAAGATGACAAGATGGTAAGGGAAGGGCAGAATGAGACAATTGGTTCCTATGTTATTACTGACATCTGTTATCAAGATGTATGTTTCCTCAAATGTCAGACTTCAGGAAACACATGTAATTTTTTTCTCAAGATTTTTTTTTCCTATTCAGGGGTACTCAATCCATGCTTAAATATAGACAAACTCCTGCAGAGGATTCTACCAATAATATTACTATAAGACAACAGGTTGTTCTAATGCTAAAGAAATACCATTCAAAATCAATAGTCCTTCAGTGAGCAGTACCCAAAATACCTTATCATTCAGGATTTTGTATACATTGGAGCTTATTTTTAAAATATGTATATATATGTGTGTGTGTGTGTGTGTGTGTGTGTGTGTGTGTGTGTGTTTGTTTGTTTTGTTTCTAGATATAGAAAGAGAGAAATCTAGAGGAAAGGGGAAAAGAGATGAAGAGAGAAACCTGCAGCACTGCTTCACCAGTTATGAAGCTTCCCCCTGCAGGTTGGGGAAAACAGGAGCTTGAACCCATTTCCTTTTGTGTTCTTCTTCTTCTAGCGTTTGCCCTTCTTCCGTAGCCAGTCAACAGCGTCAGGTTGAGCCTGATGTCAAGTTTCGAGACCTCCTTTGAATCTGGAGAGGTGGCAGTCGTTGACTATGTGGGTCACAGTCTGTCTGTAGCCACAGGGGCAGTTCGGGTCGTCTCTGGCTCCCCAGCGATGGACCATAGCGGCGCACCGGCCATGGCCTGTTCGATAGTGATTGAGGAGGGCCCAATCATAACGTGCTAGGTCAAAGCCGGGTTGACGCTTGCAGGGGTCTGTGATGAGGTGTTTGTTCTTTACCTCAGCTGACTGCCAACTCTGTTTCCAAGAGTCTGGAACAGAGAAGTTCAGTGTAGGCATAGGGGACCAGATTGGGTGACGAGACGTCAAGCGTTGAACAGGGTGGGCGAAGATATCCGCGTATATTGGCAGGTCCGGTCGAGCGTAGACGTGGGAAATGAACTTAGATGATGCCGCATCCCGACGAATATCTGGTGGGGTGATGTTGCTAAGAACTGGCAGCAATGGGACCGGGGTGGAACAGATGGTTCCAGAAATTATCCTCATGGAGGAATATAATTTGGAGTCGACCAAGTGGACATGGGGGCTACGGAACCATACTGGGGCACAGTATTCTGCAGTGGAATAGCATAATGCCAGAGAGGATGATCGTAGTGTGGAAGCACTCACGCCCCATGAGGAGCTGGCCAGTCTTGCAATGATGTGATTCCTCGCGCCCACCTTTGCTGCAGTTTTTATGAGATGTTTGTGAAATGACAGGGTGCGATCGAGAGTAACACCAAGCTAGACTGGCTGGGCTTCATGCCAGATTCTCGTATCGCCAAGCTGCACATTAAGCTCACGTAAGCTTTTGTGTTATAATAGTTGTGCTCAACCGGGTATGTCACCGTCTAGCCCTTGTACTAGAGTTAGAAGTGCTTTTGACTATAGAAAGTATATTACAACATGGAAAAGCACTCCGGTGATACACTGCCAGCTATTTCTGCTTTTATGTATTTTCTTCAAATCACATACATCATTGTCTGTTTTGCGATTCTATTCTAAGAATAAATACCTTCATGATTTTATTTTATGGGTTAAGAATGAATAGGTTTTAAAAAGTAAACCCATGCTAAATATAAAATGAGAAAATGATTGCTAAAAAAGATGAAGATTTTGTGAATTATAATATTTAGAGCCTTAAATGTATTTGTGTAATAAATACCTTTAGATTATTGGGATTACAACATGCAAATAAATACAATTGGACCCCCATATATCACCATGCACAAAAGTCAACTTCAAGTGGATCAAAGACATGGACATTAGACCAGAAACTATCAAATACATAGAGAAAAACATTGGGAGAATACTTCCTGATCGATACTTCAGAATGGCCTTCAAAGATTCAAATCCATTAGGAAAGAGAACAAAATTTAAAATAATAAGTCAGTGGGATTACATCAAACTGAGGTTCTTCTGCACAGCAAAGGGTACCTCTACCCTTACAGAAGACACCCAACAATGTAGGAGAAGATCTTTACATAATATATATCAGATAAAGGACTAATAGTCAAACCACATAGAGAGCTCAGTAAACTCAAGAGAGAAAACTTGATAATGGCATTACCTTTTCTCTCTAGCCTTCATCTCTGTTTAGAATAACTTGTTAATGGCATCATCTCCTGCCTATTCTTAAAGCAATGAAACCAATCTATTATTCTGCTTTATAATTAATAAGTTAGCTGCTATTAAATCAGAAACTGTTAATTTCATAAACTAAAACTCATAATGAATTTTACTGAGGACAGTAAGCTTTGAATGAAATGTCAGGTGGCATGGTGAGTTCAAACCAGGAATCTTTCAAACATAAAATGAAGTCACCAAATCCCTGAAACTGAAATTAACCTGTTTCACATCTCATATGTTTTAAGATTACATGTCATTTTGCTCTCTTCATAAGTAATCAAAATCAATTTGAAAGGAAATATTACTTACATCAGGCTCAACCTGACGCTGTTGACTGGCTACGGAAGAAGGGCAAACACTAGAAGAAGAACTTAATAAAGATGGTTATGATGATAAACATTATAATAGTACTGTTTTTCATATGACTGTACTAAGTCCTGTTGTGATATTTTGCAAAAGATGTCATTATTCATTGAGACGAGTAGTTTTATATCTGGAGATTTACTTTTTGACTGCTAATTCAGAGCAAATCAGACAACTATGCAAATTTATAGATCTTTAACCTCCGGTGGGTAAAAGTCATGACTAATAAATATTTATGGAAACCTGTAGCAAAATTTTCGCTTATTAGAAAAATCTCCAAGAATGGCATGACCTTAGAATTTCCTAGAATCATGTTCCTCTTGTGATCTATAGAGTGCAAAGGTCCTTGCCTCATTTTAATGTAAAACCCTGAGGAGGACCTTGAAAAATCAAGTTTTTTTTTTTAATTTGCTGTTTACTTCTTTTTTCTATTTTTATTTTTTCTATTTTTTTAAATTACAGAATTACATGTCGACAGCGATTTGAATCCACACTATTCCCACCACCAGAGTTCTGAATCTTCACTCTCCCCACTGAAATCCACCCCAGTTCCCCTAAAGTTGTAGACATGAGCTAACCATCTTCTCTATAACTACCTGTGCATAGTTATACAAAGTTACCCCTTCTTTTCCTGACTCAATAATCTCTTTCCCTGTAAACCAGTCATGACGTCAAAGCTACCTCCATATGTCCCTCTCCGTTCCTTCTCTCTCTCTGGGTGCTGATGGAGCTGGAGTGCAGAGTCCTCTTATCTTCATCCTATCACTTCTCCCCCGCTGGGAGTCTGGATCAAGGTTGTTTATGGAGAGCAGAAGGTAGGAGTTCTGGCTTCTGATTGGCTTGGCAGAAGCTAAAACTTTAAGTGTCAGATAATACACTGGGGAACATGAATATGAAGCAAGAATGATGATTCCAGTAGCATCAGAAGTGTTACTTATCTATGAAACTATTTTAATCATTTATTTTCCCCCTCAGCTCTTCCCAAGCTCCCTTCCTCTTCTCTCCACATCCATGCATAGCTTAACTCTTCCCACCTAGCTTTGTTTATGTTATTATTGATTTGACCTTGGTTTAGGAGATGAAAAAGTTGAGTGGGGAAGGATAGACCTACCACTTAGTTTTGAAGGTGAAAGAATTAGCTACCACACATTTAAAGCTAATTCAAAACCTAGCAATCAATGAACCTCAAGCTTTTCCTGTCTTTTCTAATAACTTGGTCCAGAGTTCAACTCTGTGTGTGTGTGTGTGTGCGTGTGTGTGTGTATGCATGTGTGTGCGTGTTTGCATGTGTGTGTGTGTAGCCAGAGCATTCTACATACATAATTTCACCACTCCCTGGGACCTGTCAATATATAGAAAACTGAGTAATTCAGACAATAGTCATCTCTAAAAGTGCTCTTATATTTACATTTGTTGTCTTGGCCAACTTTAACTCCATCCTTTTATTTTATTAAGCCCAAATCAGGAAAGAAAATCTCTGAGTCTTTCCTCCAATCATCAAGTTCAGCTGATCCTATCTGAATTTTGAATTTTAAATTCCTTGAATCTGAAGCAATGTTTTTCATTTCCATTATTGACATAGGAACTTGATGTCATCCAGTGAGCTAAACTGAATATTTCCAGCCAGTCTCCATTTATTGCCTTCATTCCCCACAACTACCCCCAAGATTCATTATAAAAGGTGAGTAAGGTAGATCACTTTATGTTAACAGTATTTAAATGGTTCCCACACAGGTCTAGATACCTTATTCTTTAAGCATTGTGCGCGCGCGCGTGCGTGTGCGTGTGCGTGTGCGTGTGCGTGTGCGTGTGTGTGTGTGTGTGTGTGTGCATCTGTATGCATTCATGTGCACGGCGGGTTTACGGACCTGTCAGTCTTTCTGACCCCGCTCCATCCTCTTCAGCCTTTTTGCTACTGCTCTTTCACTGCTTCCAGTTTGCTCCAGCAATACTGTCAGATGGTTTCCAGTTCCCCAAACTGTTTCAATGCTCTGGAATGTCAACATGCTGGAATGTATCTATCTGATGGGTCTTTCATTATCCTCACAATTCAATCTACATGTTCCACATCTCAAGGATCTTTCCCGATTCTCTTTCGCCATAGTTAATGGTTTCCTCCTATATTTCATTCTACTTCTTAGTATTTGTTTACCTTGCTGCCTTATTGACTCCACACTCTATTCAGTATTTCACCATCCTTAGGGCATATCACCAATAACTTTATAAAAATAGATTAATTTATTAGAGCAGGCTTAGGTTCCCAGCAAAACTGAGCAGAAAGTTCCCATAATCCCAGTATGCCCACATAAACATATCTCACTCCACTAGAACACCCCACACCATAAATGGTAGATTGTTACAAATGATGATGATGCTAAACTGGCCCACTAGGATCACCCAAAGTCCATAGTTTACATAAGGCATCATTCTGGGCATGGTATCATCTATAGTTTTTGACAAATGTATAATGACATGTATGTACTATTATTATAGTATCAAACAAAGCCTCCCCACTGCCCTAAATATCCCCTGTGCTCTGACTGTCTGTTCTCCCCAGGAGTCCCCAGTAGTTTCTCTTACAGTCCCCATTGTCTTTTGCAATGTCATGTAGTTGGTGTCTAGAGTGCAGCATTATCAGACTAGCTTCTTTCATGATCCGGTATGCACTTAGATTGCTCATGTGGAATCAGTGAGTTTTTCTCTTTGATCTCCTTATAGAGAAGGCGGTTCTGGTTACAGAACAGATGCTAAATGAGTTTTAGTTGTATTTGGCCTATAATTTTCAATCTGTACTTGCTATTCTGCAAAAATAAGTTAGTCTGTAACTCCTTGATATGTATTATTTATTTTTAAAAAGTTCTAAGGGCTAGCAAAATAGCTCAATTGAACCGTGCACCTTCTTTGCCAACTCAGAGTTGAGCACCACCACCCCCCAACCTGGAATGCATTAAGGAAGTGCACTGGTATGTATATCTAGCTAGCTATCATCTATCTATCTATCTATCTATCTATCTATCTATCTATCTACCTACCTACCTATCTATATCTATTTATTTACCTATCATCTATCATAATGTATTATCTATTTATCAAGCACATATCTTCCTGTAGGTCTGTCTGTCATTTGGACTAGTGTGCCCAGTGATAAGAAAGAAAACAAAAACATTCCAAAAAAGAACTGGAAAAAAATTTCTCTTTTAGGCTTTTATGCATAATTTTAAAAGGCCATGAGTTCTTATTTCCACATAGGACCCCGCGATTCACAAATACACATTTATATTTCCCTTTGAATTAGAAAGACTATGACACCCATTAACAAGTGAGTTTTGGTGTTCTTAAAACTGCAATCCATTACATTTGCTTCTTGCCATTTCGACTGTTTTCTATTTAGGACCAAAGGTGCCCTTAATGCTGACTTGACATTCTCTATTCAAACAGGACTTTGATCTACAGCATTCATCTTGTCATCCCTGATTGAAATTCCTGAATTCGTTTCACTGGTAACCAATTGAGGGACTATCCAGTCTACTTCTGGCAGAATTAAGAGCATTCTGACCTTCTCTAAACAGAAATGCTCAGCTTCTGCTGCCTGATTATCAACATGATGATTTGCCTGGCACACATGAGTTCATTGTCAATATACTCGCTAGCCCATTATTTCTTCACTGTTGCTGTCCCTCTGAATGCTAAGCATCCCAGGTGATTCTAATGCAGATGGTGTGGGTATCTGCATTCAGAAAGGAAAAACATGGCACTTCATATAAAAATGCTTGCAAGCAGGTGGTTACCAGCTACAAGAAGCCTCTCAGTGAAAGTAATGAGATCGATCATCTGTTAAATTTAATGCTCTATTCTAAATGAAAGTTACAAGAGGAAACCTAATTGATTTCAATGTGTTAATTAACAGGAGGAAAATAACCAAAATGCCTCTAGTGCTACAATCTGCATGGTGGTCTGTGCTCAAAGAGAAAATGGCTGTTTTCTGAGTATAGTGTGGAAAAAACTGTAAGAGTCTAAACTTTGGAATTGCTTCCAAAAAAAGTACACTGGAAATCTTGGTCATCTGTTCAGATCTACAGACTTCTAATGTATCATTATCCTCCTCAAAACAGTTACATTTAGATCTTTTTGTGAGTACCTGAAAATTTCACATACCTGGAACTGATTAACTATAAGTCAAATAGCAAAGTTTTTTTTGTCCATTTCCAATCCTATTTCAGTTCCCATCACAAACTCTCATCACCACCCCTTCCACCAACTTGTCATCTTTCTTCACTGTAAGAAACGGGGAGCCTGCTAATTGTGGGTGATTTCCTTCCAATAAGGTAACATCATCATCATCAAGCACTAATAAGTGTTACAGGGTAACATGGAGAATAGAAAAAAAAGTAGAAATAAAAATAATTGTTACACTCAGAGGTTCAGGTCCCAATCACACGCAAAGACGTCCAGAGTCACATGCAAGTACAAGAGCCTTTATTCGCAAACTTAAGCTTGGGTCCCAAGAGCCTCCATGCAGGGGAAGTCTTGCGACCACAGACATTTTCCATCTCAGCTTTTTTAGAGTTAGCATAGGGTGTGTACAGGTGGGGGTGTTTACACGGAACAAGCAACAGTTGGTTTTGGGTCAGCGGCTATTCTTATTTACCTCCTCATTCCCACCTTGTCTTTTGCAACTTCTAGGGCCCAATCATGGGCCAATCTCTGTTTCTGCCAGGGGCTGGTCATCAGGAGAGAAAGAGTCTGCAGACTCATGAGTGGAGCAACTGGAGCTTGAGCAGGTGTTTGGAGACAGACTTGAGTCGCCATCTGGTCTTGAACTCTCCCGCCTACTCCCATGTACGGACACGAGAGTAGGTATCTTAAGTACAGTCTCTTTCTGTAGGCTCCTTATCGGGAGCTGCCAACAGTCCCTTAGTGAGGTTGCAAGTCTGTCGCTCGCTAGCTGCTGTCATTGTCCGTACTGCAGGGGTTTCTCGATTGTTAAAGACTTTCTCTACTACTGCCAGCAGTTCCTGTAAAGACTTATCTGCTAATCTATCTATTTTCGGGAGTTTTTTCCAGATATCAGGGGCAGCCTGGTTTACAAAGGCCATAATTACTGCTGACTTATTCTCTGGAGCTTCTGGATCTAAGGGAGTGAACATTCAATACGCCTCCATGATTCTTTCTAAGAAGGCAGCTGGGGTTTCTGTCTTTTCTTGTTGCACACTACTTACTAATCTTGGCCAAATTGATTGGTCGGCATGCCACCTCCCAGAGACCTCCCATTAGAGTCTGGCAATAGACCCGGAGCCTCTCCTTACCTTCAGGTGAGTTAAAATCCCAGGTGGTCTTATCAGAGGGAAACTGGCATCTATCAGGGCTGAGTTTAAGGTGGGGTTCCCATCAGCCCCGGGCATGAGTTTTTGGGCTTCCGAGAGGATCCTTTCTCTTTCTTCCATGGTAAATAGAATCTGTAAAAGCTGCTGGCAGTCATCCCAGGTTAGCTGATGAGTAAAAATGACAGAATCTAACAGGTCAATGAGTGCTGCTGGTTTTTCTGAAAACTTAAGGTTCTGCATTTTCCAATTATAATGATCACTAGTAGAAAATGGCCAATATTGCATCAATTGTTCACCATTCTTGTTCTTGTTAATTATTATTATTTATAAAATAAATAATAATAATTAAATATACCCTGAGGGGTAGGGCCACCGAATCAGGGGTCCTCTGGGCTGTATGGGGTCTCATATGGGGAGGGCTCCGTAAGTCCTGGCCTGCTGCCGGGGGATCCTGTGGGACTGGGGGAGGTTGAGGTTGGTAAGGAGGTGGGTACCCTAGGAGGTCTTCATCGGGACCACCTTGGAGAATAGTGTAGGAGGGGGAAGTGAGAAGGGACACGGAGGAGGCAGTAGGTTGATGATGAGAATCCTTTAAAGCAAGAACAGTGGGTCGCAAACCCTGTGGATGAAGAAAAGGTATTAGCCAAGAGTGGGGGTTCTGTACCAGATCCTGCCAAGTGAGGATATAAGAGATCTGGTCCTGGTGTCCTGGGTGTCCGAAGATGACATCTTTGGTTCCTTCTGGGGGCCAACCAATAGAGAAGGTTGTCCACTCATTTTGACAATAAGTGATCATCCAGTCCTGTTTTACCCCTAGACTCAAATTATGAGCCCTATATTTGAATTCTTTGAAATGATCCAGGACCATAGTCAGAGGAGTCGAAGTAGCCTGACCCATGATTTTGGACTCAAGAAAGACAAGACTGATAATGAATACAGAGAGAACACACACAAAGGAAACCCCAGCAGTCTGGCCAATGACACTCTGAAAGAAAACCAACAGGTGGGAGGACAGCCTTTCGCCATTTCGTGGGCGCGACCCACTCCCCCCTTCAAAATTTGCAAGGGGGAGCCAATTCCCTACATCATGGCCTGGGACATCTCCCAGGACCCTGGACCCAGATACTCCCAGCGCGTCCACCTTCGACTCCAAGGGGTCTCTCACAACAGATAAGGATATGATACCTGAAGTTTGACCAGTCCTGAAGGCTCAGTGAGGCTGGCGTTCCTTCAGTGAGACGGGGATCCTGGACGAGCCCCCAAATGTTGTGCTCAGAGGTTTGGGTCCTGATCACATGCAAGGAAGTCCAGAGTCACATGCAAGTATAAGAGCCTTTATTAGCAAGCTTAAGCTTGGGTCCCAAGAGCCTCCACTCAGGGAAGTCTTTCAACCAAGAACATTTTCCATCTCAGCTTTTTTATAGTTAGCATAGGGTGGGGATGTTTACACAGAACAAGGAACAGTTGGTTTCGGGTCAACGGTTGTTCTTATTTACCTCCTCCTCATAATAATTATTATTTATTTTATAATAATAATAATAATAAAATAAAGGGAAAAAAGAAAAAGAGGTAAGTGTATGCTACCAAGGAATTAGAGTGAACATCTCTCTCCAACACCAGGTTTGGGGTTTTGAATATAAGGAAAGATGTGGAAATGAGAAAGGATAAGGCAATTTCTGAGCATTTCCAAAGTGCTTAGTATTGAACTAGGAAAAGAGTCTGAAGGGGAAGGAGCGTCATTTTATATAACACAGAATGAGACTATCTTTGAAAATGTTAACATGGCAAATCTTGTTTGAGAGCTATGAAATTGACTGCAGGGACACTGAACAAAATACCATCTTGGCAAATAAAGGAAGATATTAACCCAAGTAATGGCAGTAACAGAGGAAAGTATAGGAATATTTTTTCAACCTGCTTCAACCATATCATTTTGATCCAATAGTTATTTCACACTGATAGATTCTCCATAGAGATACTCTAAGTAGGAGAATAATCAGAATATATGGACCAGAGGATTTTTGAAAGGAAATAATTCTCCCAAGCATAACTTCTTAAGATATCGTAATTCCTTTAACAATTTTATAAAAAAAGAATAAACCATTCCTAATTTTTCTGCTTTTATTCTTATTTCATTGTCACTAGCTTAACTAAGGTAAATTATTTTTCACAGAGATAATCCTAAACAAATAACTTATTTGTCAATCTTTTCCATGTTGTGAGTTCATTTTGTTCAGTTTTAGATTAATTTTTTTTTCACTTTCAAACTCCATTCCATGGGCTGTAGACAGTCATTTTATCAAATCCAAACTATCAGATCATATTTTGTATTGGCAGTTGAATTCTTATCAACTTGGAGGAGTATCAAAGTTTACCACTGTCTTTTTAGCATGACTTAGCTTAGTTTTGTTAATTAATGGAGATAGTCTAGTGGGAATATTATTATGATTTCCAGAGACTAGAAACTCTATTGGAAATACTAATTGTGATTTCTAGGAATAAACTGCTTTATTTCTCAAAAAAAGAAATTTCTCAGATGGGCTAGGTGGTGGTGCACCTCGTTGAGTGCACATATTACAATACACACAAGGACCCAGGTTCAAGCCCCTGGTCCCAGCCTGCAGGAGGGAAACTTAGCTAGTGGTAAAGCAGTGCTGCAGGTGACTCTTTTTCTCCCTATTTCCCCTTATCCTGTCCATTTCTCTCTGCCAAATAAGATAAATACATATTTTAAAAATAAAAAAGGGAGTGTGTGTGTGTGTGTGTGTGTGTGTGTGTGTGTGTGTGTTCCTTAAAGGTGATCTGGGAAAAGAGCTTCAAGAATATGCTTTGTGGAGGGGGTTGGGGGACTTAAGTGAGGTCTGAGGGTGGCAGAGAAAGCTCGTTCCTAAGCAGTGTCAAAGATCAATCTGTTCAAAAGTCTATGACAACTAGCAATTAACAGCTGTGCTTTAGCTTCTATGATAAAAAGACCAGAAATATACCTCCTCTCCATCAAATGCCCATTCCTTTATCATGCTAAACCAAAATGAATCACAAATACATTTCTTTTTTTTTTAAACACCTACAGTTCAAGAACAATTAAAAGATAGTATAAAAGAAGGTCTACATTAGGAAGTTACCTAGAGGCACTTTTCCTTAGAAATTAGCCTTTATTCTAAACATGCTTGCCTGGCTGCCTGCATTCTGAATGCCAAATTCTGTGTCTTTGATCCACTTAAAAAGGAAAGCATTCTACTTTGAATTAAAACAAGTTACCAGCAGAGCAAAGCATCATAGAGTCAGTCCCCCAGAAGAAGGCTGAAGATTCAAAGCATTCTCATAGTTCTGAAACTGATGATGTCAAGAGTCAATTTTTTGCTTTATTACTCAGCAAGTTGCAATTATACAGATAAGCCAATTATTGCATCCTTATTTGGCCCAACCACAATGTCTGTCGTGTTTTGCTTCGGCTTTCTGTTCTACAAGGGCACTAAGCACTCATAAACCAAATACAGGGCTTTCACATTGTTAGATAATGTCATTTACCTGTTCAAAGAGCTCTTTTTTAAAGACTCCTAAAATGCCACACTTATCAAAGATATTCAAGTTGAGTCATATCTAATGCCTTACTGCTTCTGAAGAGCTGCATCTACTCGAGGAAATAAGGTAACACATTTAAAAGATTAAAGGAGAAAGATCACCATGACAGCTTACACTTGTCCCTGCGCTCTCCTTTCCTCCCTTAAATCCGATCATCTGCCTTTGTAAAAAGAACCATAAAATAGCATCCATGTCTAAGTATCAGTGAGAAGATTTAGCCATTCCTTGGGCATAATCCACTCTCCTCCAATTGAGTTAGCATCTGGCAAACTGGCTGAGGGATTTGGTAGGAGTACAAAGCCCCAAGGGAAGTTTCTTGATTTTCAAGCACTTTGACCTCCAAATGCCTCCGGGTCACCACCACGACCACGCCCACACACACCCTCCCCCAAGCAAAGCCTTGCTCTTCTGCACAGAGCTTCATTTCCAAAGGGGAGCACATATTTATTCTTTATAATTCTTGCATTTCATTTATTCCCACCAAATGAATAACATAATTCATAAAGACTCTTTGTTCTGTGCAGAATTAGAACAACCTTTTCCAAATTACACAGAGAATTTTCCCCCATGCTCTCTAAGAAATAGAACATTTCAGAGGAAAGTTGAATGTTTGTGCATTTGTATTTCTGTCTGGTTTGATCTCCATTGAGTTAACTGGTACAACATGTTAGAACTTCTGTTAGAGTGAGCTCTAATCTACACAGAGATATTTAAACAAACAGCTTCCTGGCATATGGACAGAGGGGCAAGAGCAGGTCTGTCATAGTACAGAAAGTGGAAAAGCTTCCACCACCACCACCATCACCAGATCGCCACCATCATCCAGACCTCTGGGTCCAAATCCATCAGCATTTCTCTCCCACCTTTTGTTGCCAGTGAATAAAGACTTGAATTAGTTCTGTTCCCCCAGTGTCCAATCACCTGTCTAGAATTTTCAAAGCAAAACCATCTGTGATGTAAACATTTCTTAGACAAGCCACGGCTGCTTTTTTTTTTTTTTAAGTTAGAAGAAGACATAGAAAGGCTTCTTGTTGTGCTTAATGTTTTATAACGTGTGCCATATAGTGCAGGACTTGTTTCTTTATAGACAATGAGATGTAGACGAGATACACAGCTTCTGATCACAAGCCAACCACAGCTGAAATGTTTAGCCTTTCCTTTTCCATGACAACACATCAAACTGAAACAAAAGGTAAAAATTCCAGCAATTATTCCTTGGGGAAAGCTCTGAGGTGCCTACACCCCAGGAACTCTATAACCTTTTTCAAGATTTTTATGTAATAAAAATTCATATAATTGTGTTTCCATCCCCTGGTTAACATATTACTAACACTGGTCAGAACATAACTTCCTGGAACCTCCTGATATTGGATGATTCTAGGAAATATTTTTTGTTCTGATTTTTATCACTGTTCTTGGAAACTGCAAAGAGAAAACAGCCTTGTAACACTTGAGAGAAGCTCCCCTAGGTCTCTTAGGTATAGAATTAGCCCACTGCAACAAAGCAAAAATACGCAGGTGTTCATTTGGTAGCCACACCAGGCAGAAGTGGAGAGAATGGACTTTGAGAATAATAGAACCTAGGATCCTTGCCATTTCCATACTACTTAACCTTTCTAAACCATAGTCAGCCATCTGTAAGATGCTGGTTTAGATAATACTTAGTTCATGTTGTTTGGTTGTTTGTTTTCTTGCTAGTTTTTTTTTTAAGAATAAGAAAGAGGAAGACACAGAAGAGAGCTATCACAGCACTGCACCACTATGCACTGAGCTCCCTAGTCCATGCACAGGTGCCAGAGTTTGAACCCAAACTCTTAAACACAAAAGCACAAGCTCTACTGGGCCTGCTAGATCATTACTTGGAGGGATTTGTGAAGTCAGTCCACACAAAGAAAGCATTTTTCCCAGTGCTTGTGACAGAGTGAGCTTTCTGTATTATTTTTCTTTCTTTCTTTCTTTATTGAGGTGTAAGCCTCATGGGTTGTTTTCATAGTTATTGTGCATCTACAATATTCCCATTTTAATTTAAAATATTGATCTTAAAAGGCTGCTAGTGGCAATGAACTTCTAATCCTATACTAATTTAGAACCCTAAAGTTAAGAGCTTGGAGAAGTTCACATTAATAACAATGACAAAAAGAAAATTTTAGAAAAATTGAAAACAACTGGAAAACTGATTTCTAAGTAATCAGTAAACGGATGGTGACTTTGGACAAAAAAAAATATAATATTCAGAAGAGATGAGCTAATGTTAAAAAATGTTTGGTAAGAAACACATCTTAAATATGCTCAGGGAGATACTTAAAGCCATGGTTACATGTCTGGTTTTCTCCAAAAGTAAAATGTTCAATTATTGACATGGAACCGTGGTTTCCAGCTTGGCCACTGAAACCATAGAGGTTTTGTTTGAATGAAATGTGGTATTGTAGAACAGAATGGTGATGTAAAAGAACTGAATCACATTGTACCTTGTACAAGATGGCACCGAAGAGCAAAGGGTGGGGTTAAGGGTGAAAACTACAAGTCAAGAAATTGAAATCGCGTTATTCCCTAGAGAAAGGCAGAAATTAATGGTTAGATACCACATTCAAGTTCTGGTATGTGCACCAGAAGCATAGAACATGACTTGGATAGGAAAGGGGCTTGAACACATGGGTCCCTCAACTGCAGCAGCCGGGGACAGATGAGTGGAGAAGTTTGTTCTAGTCTTCCTTGTTCTTCTTTCTTCCTATTCATTTTTTTTTTTTTTTTGCTAGGACAAAACACTTTTTTAAATAAAACCCAAGACATCCGGCAGAACTTACATGTTGCCTTGCAATAGGCCCAGATTTGAGTCCACAGAACCACATGGGAGTATCTATCATGATCCATTAAACAGTGGAGTGAAGCTGAGATGTCTTTCCTCTCTGTGTGTCTCTTTCTAGCTGAAATTAAAAGGAACAAAAATAAAAGACCACTGGGAGGGGGTGAGGCAGTGGGGTATACATTTAAGCCACATGGTGTCAAACACAAGGACCCAGGTTCCAGACCCCACTCCCCACCTACAGCGGGGACACTTCATAGCAGTGAAGTAAATCTGCAAGTGTCTTTCTTTCAACTATCTATCTATCTATCTATCTATCTATCTATCTATCTATCTCCTCACCCCTCTCAATTTCTCTCTGTCTTATCAAATAAAATGGAAAAAAAAAAAGGAAACAATGTCTGCTAAGAGCAGTGGATTTATGGTACCATTATGGAGCCCCTGAGATAACCATGGAGGCAAGAGTAAATCCAACAGGAGCAGTGAGATTGACCTGGCAAGAGATTCCAATGGGCAAAAAAGGGAAGACAAAGTACCGCAAGGCTTGGGAGATAGTTCAGTGTTAGGGCACATGATTTACATGTATGAGCAACTAGTTCCAACCCCCACCTCCACGTGTGCGAAAGCTGAGCAGTGCTCAGGTCTATCTTGCATGGTAAGTTTAAAAAATAAATGAAAATTGCCAATGTAACCAGGAGTCCAGTCAAAGAAACAACTATACCCACCAACTCCTAATCGGAAATCAACATCACCATCCTGGGAACTAACAAAAAAGTTAAGTGCAGGTAAATGAAAAGTGGTAGTGGGGAGGCAAGTAGTCATACTCCTGGTAGAATATAAATGTAAACAGTAACAATTACAAGGACTCTGGTTCAAGCCTCTGGCCCCCACTTGCAGGGGGTGAGCTTTGTGGGTGGTGAAGCAGTCCTATAGGTATGTCTCTCTCCTCTATCGCCCCTTCCCTCTCAACTTCTGTCTCTACCCAATAAAGAAAATACAAAAGAAATAAATATGATAGGATCTCAACAAATTCAACCAGGTAATCCCCATTATCACTATAATCAATACGGACTTTATCATAAATATTAATTTTACATGTAAATGACTACTTTTCTTTACACTTTTACTAATAAGTAATACAAACAGTCCTAGTCATATATTCTACAGAAAGGACCAGACTGTGTCTTCAGTAGAGAGCAAGGACCCAGGTTCCTGCCACTTTTGTTGTTGTTAATAGTATGTTACAAGATTGTAAGTTTACAATGTATAATTCCACACTCACCACTAGACTTTGTATCCCTGGATTCCTTTTTATTCTTACAGCTTTATTAACATGACCAAATTAAACAGACTTTCAAGGATGATAGTTTGTCTCAAAACTTGGGAAGTGAAATTGGCTTCTTGTCCAACTTTTGTCCCAGAGGGTAATGCAGCAGTCAAGTTGCAGCTTGGCTAAGCTGTTCTTGGATTTTCTCTATTAAAATCTGTTTCTTTGGGTTAATTTTTTTTCATAGCAATTATATGACTGGTTATTTTTAGTCTATCTATAAATGTCTTGCTTTCACCTTAAGAGATTATTTTTTAAAACTTGGGCAAACATAAAATGGTGACATAAAAGATTTTTTTTTCTTGAGAGTTCTGTATCCTTGGAATTTTGTGTCCAGGACACAGGTCAGTGGAAGGCCAGTTGAGCTTTGCACTTTTGTTTTTCACCTTTTTTTTTTTTGCATGAATGCTTATAGTCTCTTTTTTCTATCCTGTAATTCCAATGTTACAAAGTTCTCTTTTTGTTTAATTTACTTTAAACACAGTGAGCCCTTTTGATCTGCTCATTCCTCCTTTTTAAGCTCAGGAATCTTTTATTTAATTGTATCTTTGAAGAGTTGCCTCTGTTGTACTTGAGTTTCCTCCTGGAACACTTATAATTCTCAGGTGGGGTTTTTCCTGTATACCTCCACACATAACATTCTCTCTCTCTGTTTTCAGTGTTTTGTTCTATTCTAGGGGATCTTTTTGAGTTCTTCCTTTTAATTATGCATACCATCTATCTGATTCTTTAGAATGCCACTTCTGTTCTTCATTATTTTAATTCTGTTAGTTCAACCATTATTTTCTAAAACATAATTCTAATTTGTTCAAAAAAATTTATCTAATATGTATTCCTGTTCTATTTTAGAGTAACTCTGCTTTTTGTTGTTGTTGTTAATTCCATAGATGACGCCCTTTTTCTCCTTCCTACAATAAATCTTTTTCAGATGTCTGTTCTTCCTCTGTCTCCTGAATCATGAGCCACTTCTCTTGTTCTGATAGATGCATGTGTGGTTTTGTTTCCATATAAATAAGAAGTCCTTTCAAACCTAGCATCTGAAAGACAGGATGTATGCATTAACTTTGTCTCTCTTCTTTGTCCAGTTGGGTCCTGGTCAAATTTCTCCTTCAGATCACCATGTGGACAACAGATGAAGCGTAGAACTCCTAGGCTAGTCTTCACAAATACACATCTCTCTTGTAAGAACTGGAGCTTTTTCAACCACTGTTTAGCTCCCTGACTCTGAAAGAAGGAAAAAAATCGCATAACAAAATGCAATACAAGGATAAAATGGTATCTCACTGGGTAGGGAACCTAACTTGCATTACACATAGGCAGCTCTGGCACTACATGAGAGGTGCCATGGCACCATACTACCTTCCTCCTTCCCATTCCACCACTCTACCTGAATGAAAAAGTAGTCTGGAGTGGTGGCATGGTGCATTCCCGAGGCCCTGATTCTGCATATGTTTGTATGTATCTATGTTCACATAAGCACAATCATACTACATATACATACACATAGTATATACATATATGTATATAATGTGTTCTAATGTGTATATATTATACACATTATATATATTTCCCTTTATTTACCTCTATTTCATCAAGCATCATACTTTCTTCCCTTCTATTCCATGTTATTTTTTAGAAGTTTCTACTTAACAGCAGAAAGATGAATAGTGACTGATTGATAAAGGCTTCAGATCCATGTTGGAGTCAGGTAATAGAAAATGGTTAAAAGAGTATGGAGCTAGACATCAGAACCACAGAAGGTATCACTCAGGCTCATGCCACCAGTCAACAAGCCTTAGTTGACCTTGTCATAGTTCTTGGCAATAAGGACATGGTTTCTATTCAGGCCTAATAACAACCTACATCTTTACTTTTTCCTATAGATGAGGTGTGTATTTTGTGGGGGGGGCAGTGTTGGGGGGGCAGGGGCCCACAAAGTAGATGCTGTTTTTATACTGGAAGTTGTGGAGAATGAATATGGAAGTGTCCTTGACCCTCACTGCATTGGTACTGAGGTCAAAGTGTGCATGGCAGTGCATTAGTCTTGGCAATACAATCACCACATTCTGACAGTGTTGAAGAGAATGATAATGTCTCAGACATCCCAACCAGTCTAGAAGCATGTGGAGCTGACAGGGACTGTTCTGTGACTTTCACAACATCATGAAGCAGCTCAGACTCACTGTGAGGAGTGTTGTAGGGAGGGGTTCTCTGAACTGGGCCAGGAGATCCCAACTCCTTTTTATCTGAAAACTCAGGAGAAAACTATTTTTTGTCCATCTCCAAGGTTATTTTGAAAACACGGGAATTCAGATGAAATTCTCAACCCAAAATTATAAAAATGAAATATGAATTGAAGAGGCAAGACCAAGGATTTAGGAATATGATTAAAAGATAGGCATCAACAGACATTGAGCATTCAGTTACAGGACTATGATAGTTTCCCTTACCCTAAAGGGAGAAAAAGAAGAGAGATTACAATGCATCAATTATATATGTGTGTGTGTGTGTGTGTGTGTGTGTGTGTGTGTGTGTGTTATAACTAATTCAGTTTAGGAAAATAGTTGCTATAATTTGCAGCTTATATTTTAGAAATTTTTTAAATTTTTTATTATTTTTGTTTATTTATTTTCCCTTTTTGTTGCCCCTTTTTTATTGTTGTTGTAGTTGTTGTTATTGATGTTGTCATTGTTAGGGCAGAGAAAGAAATAGAGAGAGGAGGGGAAGACAGAGAGGGGGAGAGAAAGATAGACACCTGCAGCCCTGCTTCACCACTTGTGAAGCGACTCCCCTGCAGGTGGGGAGCAGGGGGCTCTAACCAAGATTCTTACACCAGTCCTTGCACTTAGCGCTATGTGCACTTAACCCGCTGCACTACAGCCCGACTCCTGATATTTTAGTAAATTTATACTTTCTCTAAGCACTAACATCTATGATTCTGGGAATTTCAGTAAGACAGATATAGATAAAACATAAAAATGAAAGAAACAAACAGAAGTACTGGGGCCCGGGAGGTAGCTAGGTAAGGCATACACATTGCCGTATTCAGTTCAAGAATTAAGGTTCAAGTCTCTGGTACCCTATGAAAGCATCAGGAGAAGCTTCATAAAAGGTGGATTGTACTAGGGGTATCTCCCATTCTTTCTATCTCAGTTTTTTATTAGTTACTTCATAGTGATTTATAAGATAATAGGGGTATAATTCCACATCGCTCCCACTACCAAATTTCTGTGTGCCCCACTCCTCATCTGCCAATGGTAACCACCATCGTTCTCCCAAATTTATAGTTATGGATAGTTTCTCTCTCTCTCTCTATATATATATATATATATATATATATAATGTATATATTGAAGTTCAGTGTGTCAGTTCTCTAAATTCCATTTATGAGTAAAATTATCCCACAGTTGTCCTTCCCTTTTCCTCTTCCTTCTCAGATAAGAGAAATAGCATCTGACTTCCTCAGATGATTTTAAAATCTCTTCCCCCTCAATGATGGTGGAAAAACAAAGGTTCCTTGTCACAAAAGTCTCGAGTTCCTGTGGAACTGAGATTCAATGCCCTCTGGCCATCTTCCCCTGACATTTCCCTCTTTGGGGCTACATACCAAAATTCTTTTTTGAGGGGTGCAGAAAAAGGAAGTTCTGGCTTCTGTAAGTGCTTCTCTACTCCACAAAGACATTGACCAGTCCATTCACATACCCAGCATGTTTCTCTATTTCTCTAGTAGCATAGAGCACTTCTTCCCTTCTCTCTGTTTCTCTCACTATCTGGAATTGTAAAGATAAATAGTCTACCTACTGGGAGTGGAGGAGGCACTAATAAAAAGCTAAATATTTCCCCACATTTATGGACATCTAATCTTTGACAAAGATGCCCACACTATTAAATGGGGAAACCAGAGTCTCTTCAACAAATGGTGTTGGACAAAATGGGTTGAAACATGAAGAAGAATGAAGCTGAACCACTATATTTCACCAAATTAAAAAGTAAATTCCAAGTGGATCAAGGATTTGGATGTTAGACCAGAAACTATCAGATACTGAGAGGAAAATATTGGCAGAACTTTCTTCTGCATAAATTTTAAAGACATCGTCAATGAAACATCCAATTACAAAGAAGACTAAGGCAAACATAAACCTATGGGGCTCCATCAAATTAAAAAGCTTCTGCACAGCAAAAAAAAGCACTAACCAAACCAAGAGACCTCTCAAAGAATGGAAGAAGATCTTTACATGCCATACATCAGAAAAGAGGCTAATAACCAGAATATATAAAGAACTTGCCAAAATCAACAACAAGAAAACAAATAACCTCATCTAAAAATGGGGAGAGGACATGGACAGAAGAAATACAAAAGGCTGAGAAACACATGAAAAAATACTCCAAGTCTTTGATTGTCAGAGAAATGAAAATAAAGACAACAATGAGATACCACTTCACTCCTATGAGAATGTCATATATCAGAAAAGTTAACAGCAGCAAACGCTGGAGAGGTTATGGGGTCAAAGGAACCCTCCTGCACTGCTGGTGGGAATGTAAATTGGTCCAGCCTCTGTGGAGAACAGTCTGGAGAACTCTAAGAAAGCTAGAAATAGACCTACCCTATGATCCTGCAATCCCTCTCCTGGGAATAGATCCTAAGGAACCCAACACACCCATCCAAAAAGATCTGTGTACACATATGTTCTTAGCAGCACAATTTGTAATAGCCAAAACCTGGAAGGAACCCAGGTGTCCAACAACAGATGAGTGGCTGAGCAAGTTGTGGTCTATATACACAATGGAATACTACTCAGATATAAAAAATGGTGACTTCGGGGGTTGGATGGTAGCGCAGTGGGTTAACCGCACGTGATGCAAAGAGCAAGGACTGATGTAAGGATACTGGTTTGAGCCCCCAGCTCCTCACCTGCACAGGAGTCACTTCATAGGCAGTGAGGCAGGTCTGCAGGTGTCTGTCTTTCTCTCCCCCTCTCTGTCTTCCCCTCCTCTCTCCATTTCTCTCTGTCCTATCCAACAACGAATGACATCAACAAAAACAATAATAAACACAACAACGCTACAACAACAAGGGCAACAAAAGGGGGGGAAATGGCCTCCAGGAGCAGTGGATTCATGGTGCAGGCATCGAGCCCCAGCAATAACCCTGGAGGCAAAAAAAAAAAAAAAAGGTGACTTCACCCTTTTCGGCCGATCTTGGATGGACCTTGAAAAATTCATGTTAAGTGAATAAGTCAGAAACATAAGGATGAATATGGGATGATCTCACTTTCAGCCAGAAGTCGAAAAATAAGATCAGAAGAAAAAACACAAGTAGAACCTGAACTGGAATTGGTGTATTGCACCAAAGTAAAAGAATCTGGGGTAGTGGTAAGGGAGAATACAGGTCCAAGAAGGATGACAGAGGACCTAGTGGGGGCTGTATTGTTATATGGAAAACTGGGAAATGTTATGCATGTGCAAACTATTGTATTTGCTGTCAAATTTAAAACATTAATTCCTCAATGAAGAAATTTTTAAAAAAACTAAATATTTAAATGCCCTAGCCATTTCAGCCATTTCAGACACAAATCAGTACATTTAAAAAGAGGAGATAACTTCTATGGAAACTAAAACTTAAGGTAAACTAACTCTCTCTCTCTCTCTCTCTCTCACACACACACACACACACACACACACACACACACACACACAATCTCCAGACTCAATTAGCAGTTTGGTCACATAAACCTTGCTACCTAAGCAGATTTACATTGTTCCCTTTGCCATCTTGTAGTCTGCTCTCTATTATCAGGGACTCAAGGCAGGCACTTTCACAAAGACAATAATGCAGGAATAGGGGAGGCAAAACAGAAACTGAAAATGAATTAAGATTATGTGAAAATAGTGTCTTATAATGAAGACACAGTCTTAGGACAGTAAGCTCATTAGTTTCATTGGTAAGAGTTTACATTCATCAGACCTTAAATTAAGTTTTTTTTCATATTTAACATTATAATGGCCCCAGATATTTTAGGGACCTGAATAAGAAGAGATTCCTAGCCCTATTCCAAACTCAGAGGCCAACTTCCTAGACAATAGTTGTAGTCCACCTGCCTGTTAGCTATTGGACTCAGGCAAAAATTACTAAAGTCACTGCCCCCTTACAACAAACATAAAATAGATTTCCTCGCTTCTTCCCACCTGAAGACCCTTAATTTCATCTGCTCTGTTCCTAACATTGGGTTCCTGTTTATTAAACAATTTGTTCTGCTTTATATCTTTTATTCAGCCATCCCATCCTGATTTCCTGGGCAGATGACCTTACCAATGTGTCCTGGAACTTTACCTCTCCAGAGCCCTACCTCACTAGGAAAAAACAGAAACGGGCTGGGGGTATGGATCAACCTGCCAATGTTCATGTAGAGAAGCAATTACAGAAGCCAGACCTTCCACTTTCTGTACCCCATAAAGAATTTTGCCTATACTCTCAGAGGGATAAATAATAGGGAAGCTTCCAATCAATAGAGGGGATGGAACACCTAACTTTGGTGGTGGAAACTGTGTGGAATTGTACATATACATATGTACAATTCCACATATACAATTGTACATATACATATCATATACATACATAGATACACGCAATTGCATAATCATATACTTACATAGATGCATGCAGTTGCACAATCAACATGGCATCATCTTCCACTCTCAGTGGCATCTCCATCCATGATAATTCCTACGCGGCCAAAGTAGAGGGCACTTGTGCAATTTTCAAACTTTAGTGACTCAGGTTTTAGGTATGAGAAGAACAAGATACGGCCATTCTCATTATGAGCAATTTTCTGCTCTGGGCTGACATAAATGCCTAGTCTTTAGGGCATTCGAGTAAGAGATTTCTCTTAAATAAGCACATGATATCTGGAATTAAAAAAAAGAAGAAGAATCTACATGTGTATCTGAGTAATGTAATCATCCTATAGCCCAACAAATTGGTTTTTAAATGTTTATTCAATATTCATGTTTTAAAATGTGTGAAATTTCTGTAAGAGTTCGTTTTCGTTGGCACATTTGCATGTAAGAATCTTTTTCTGGAAATAAAGAAACAACTTTTCTTTTTCTTAAAGCAATATTCTTTCTTTATCAATCAGCTCCTGGAGCAATGGAAACGGGTTTGTTAGTTAGCATATATTTTTAACTGTAATTTTGTTGTAGTGATTTAAGCTACAAATCGCTTTTTTTTATGTAGTGACAGGTTAAACTACAAATCACTTTTCTTTATGTAGTAGCAGGTTCTAGTAAACAAGCTGATGAGAGACATTATTTTCAGAGCACCCACTGATTTTGAGAGGTTTGGGGAAATAGTTACACAGAGTTTCTCAATACCAGCACACACATTGTGTCCAACAAAATCGTTTTCTGATATTGCCACTGTCTCTTACGGTGCCTGGGTTGGGGCAGGGGGTAGTAACTGAGATTCATTATCCTTGCTATGACCCTTGCTAAAATGTGCTTGCTCCAGAAAGAAATGGAACTCGCTCTTCTTGTCAAGAGAAAAATAAACATATTTGGATGCCAGAAGACATAGTTCCCCCTCACCCAAATGCACTGAATTTGTGAATGGTACATTTCAATGGCTATGTTATTTGCTGTCCTGTTTTGATTGTTGTTGTCGCCAGGACTTCACTACTCTGGACTAACTTTCCCAGGGAAAAAGAGAGAAACAGAAACAGAGAGACAGAGAGAGTGAAATCACAGCATCAAAGCTTCCTCTAATGCAGTTCAGGCCAAGCTTGAACTTGGACCACACAAATGGCAAAGTAGGTCTGCTACCCCGGTGTGCTGTCTTGCCACTCCTAGACTTTCTTTCGCATCACTACTTTCAGGAAATGTTGATTTTACCAGACCAGTGACCAGTGTACAGAGATATAATTTCTCATCTCCCCACAACAAGTGTTAACACACTTCCACCAGAGACCGCTGGGTCCTCAGCCCACTTGAACCTCCCTCTCCCCTCTCTCCTTTGGAGAACTACTCAGATCTTATTGAAATAGAGTATGATTTATTCATGGCTCACACCATCTTTTCCCTTGTTTCGTTTCTTACATACCAAATATGAATGAGACCATCTGCCATTTATCTACCTTCTTGCTTTTTCCACCTAGCATCATTCTCTCCAATTCCAACCATGCTGTAGCAAAGGAGATCTCATCGTTTCTCACATGAGCAGGATTCCCTTGCATAGGTCTCTATGGCTTATAATACCAGCCTGGTAGTGTGGGAGTGGAGGGCACTCACTATCACTGATAAGTTTTGTTCAGACTCAGACAAACATGTTAGAAAGGAAAGTAAGCCCAACAGCAATGAAGCTTAAAGTACACCTTTCAATTTTCCTTCTTTCCCAAAGCCTCTTTGTATTTCTTTTCCCATCCCAATAATTATTGGGGAATACATTCTTTTTCCCATTGACAATGTGGGGTAGGCAGTTGCTAATCTACTAATTCTACCTTTAGTATTCACCAATACTCAAAACCTCACCTCTCTCCAGTTACTGAGTGTCTCCTGTTTGAGTCATTAATTTGTTTTGTGGCTCCCTTTGGTCATGCATAATCCAGCCTTGCTCCCAAAGACAAAGACGTGAGAGCAGGTAGCACATGGCAGATTGTAGGTTCTACTCTATCCAAGACTGTGTCAAACAACTCTGAAGATCAATGAATGGCAAAGTAATTTTTTTTAAATCTTTATTATACTACCCAGAGCCATATATAAATGTAATGTTATCCCCATCAAGATCCCACCCAGTTTTTTTTTTTAGGAGACTAGAAAAAAAGCTATAAAAATTTATGTGGAATCAGAAAAGACCTAGAATTGCCAAAACTCTCTTGAGAAGAAATAACAGAACTGGAGGCATCACATTCCCAAATCTCAAATTGTATTATAGGGTCATTGTAATCAAAACTACATGGTACTGGAACATAAATAGATACACTGACCAAAATAGAATTCAGAGCCTGGTAACCCCCCACACCTATGGACATGCAGTTTTTGACAAAGATGCCCAGACTATCAAATGGGGAAAGCAGAGTCTCTTCAACAAGTGGTATTGGAAAAAAATGGGTTGAAACATGCAGAAGAATGAAACTGAACCACTATATTTCACCAGACACAAAAGTAAGTCCCAACTGGATCAAGGACTTGGGTGTTAGACCAGAAAGTATCAAATACTTAGAAGAAAATATTGACAGAACTCTATTCTTCCTAAATATTAAAGGCATCTTCAGTGATACAAATCCAAGTATAAAATTACTAAATCAAAAATAAACCAGTGGACTACATCAAATTAAAAAAAAACTTCTGCACAGCAAAAGAAACCACCAGGGGGCCGGACAGTAGTGCCGGACAGTAGCGCACATGGTGCAAAGCGCAAGGACTTGCATAAGGATCCAGGTTCGAGCCCTGGGTTCGAGCCCCCAGATCCTCACCTGCAGGGGAGTCGCTTCACAGGCGGTGAAGCAGGTCTGCAGGTGTTTGTCTTTCTCTCCCCCTCTCTATCTCCCCCTCTCTCGATTTCTCTCTGTCCTATCCAACAACAACAACATCAATAACAACAACAATAGCTACAACAACAATAAAAATAAATTAATTTAATTTAATTTAAAAAAAAGGAAACCACCATCCAAAAAAAAGCACTCTGACAGAGTGGGAGAAGATTTTTACATGCCATACATCAGACAAGAGTTTAATAACCAAAATATATAAAGAACTCATCAAACTCAGCAACAGGAAAACAAATGATCCCATTCAAAAATAGGGAGAGCTTATGAACAGAATACTCACCATAGAAGAGATCCAAAAGGGGCAGAGGGTAGCTAGCATAATAGTTATGCAAACAGACACTCATACCTGAGGCTCCAAAGTCCCAGGTTCAATCCCCCAAACTACCATAAACCAGAGATGAACAGTGCTCTGGTTAAAAGAGAGAGAGAGAAAGAGAGAGAGAGAGAGAGAGAGAGGGAGAGGGAGAGGGAGAGGGAGAGGGAGAGGGAGAGGGAGAGATCCAAAAGACCAACAAACACATGAAAAAATGTTCCAAGTCATTGCTTGTCAGAGAAATGCAAATAAAGACAACAATGAGATAACCACTTCATTCCTGTGAGAACGTCATACATCAGAAAAGGTAACAGCAACAAATGCTGGACAAGTTATGGGGACAAAGAACCCTCCTACATTGCTAGCAACCTCTGTGGAGAGCAGTCTGGAGAACCCTCAGAAGGCTAGACATGGACCTACCCTATGGCCCTGCAATTCCTCTCCTGAGGATATATACTAAGGAACCAGACATAGCCTTCCAAGAAGATTCATGTATACCTATGTTCATAGCAGCACAATTTGTAATAGGCAAAACCTGGAAGCAACCCATGTGTCCAACAGCAGATGAGTGGCTGAGCAAATTGTGGTCTATACACACAATGGAATACTACTCAGCTATTAAAAACGGTGAATTCACATTCTTCATTCCGTCTTGGACGAAGCTTATCTCATGTTAAGTGAGATAAATTGGAAACAAAAGGATGAATATAGGATAATCGCATTCATAAGCAGAAGTTGAAAAACAAGTTCAGATGGGAAAACACTGAGCACAACTTGAACTGCAGTTAGTATATTGACGAAAGTAAAACACTCTGTGTGAGGTTGGGGAGAGTTCAGGTCCTGGAACAAGATGACAGAGGAGGATGTACTGGGGACTATATTGTTATGTGGAAAACTGGGAAATGCTATGTATGTACAAACTATTGCATTTTACTGCAGACTGTAAATCATTAATAAGGAACGAAAAGGAAATCTTTGTTATTTATAGTCGGTACCTTTATAGTGCCTTAAAAGAACAACTGAAGAAAATATCTTAGTTGGCAGAGTACAAGACTTGCACACAGTACACACTTGACTCAATCTCCAATGTCATTTGTATTGAAGAATTACTATGACTTTCTGTCTATATCTCATAGGTAAATTGTTGTGACCCCAACAGGAGTTTGGGACTATTAGCATATAAATGACATCAAGACACACAGAGAAGGGAATGCAAAAAAAGCAAGGGACTTGGAGCAGGTCACTCTTTTTGGCTGCTGCTGCTTCTCCTGGTCAGAAGCATCTCAGGGGTGGTGCTCCAGGCCTCCAGGTATCCGTCATGGCTACTTCTCCTGGGAACTGAACACGTGTGACTCTGCTAGCCGGTAAACTTTTAGATGCCTCTACAGCCAAGAGCAACCTTTACCTCAGCTGATAATTGTTTATCTTATGCGACTAAACTTTTTATAACTATACTCAGATTTTATGGACCTAGTGTACTCTTAACCCCTGATGATAATTGCTTATTTTGCCTTTTACCCTTTTCATTGTAATAAAACCTTCTATTGTTTAAACCTGTTCTCAGTTCTCCACTGTGAATCCTTTCTCACGCCACAGCTCCCCAGCCCCGTTTTAAGTTAAAGTTACAACAGTAAGTGCCTCTCTCTCTCTCTCTCTCTCTCTCTTTCTCTCCTCTCTTCTCCTCTCCTCTCCTCTCACTCTCTCTCTCTTTCCTTCTCTCTCTCTCTCCCTCTCTCTTTTTCACACACACACACAAATTACAACTAAATAAAGTACGTAAAGGAGCGCCCAGAGAACCCAGCCTCAGTCCACAGCACTAGCACGCCAATGCTCACCAGTGCCTTGGTGTTTCTCATTTTGTACAGCTCATTAAAATAAACAAACAAATAAAAATCTCCCCCAAATAATAAAAGTACTTAAAGTAGATATTGCAGTTCACATCCCCAGGAGAGGATATTTGCAAGTATTCAGGGGGTCTTCAATAAAAAAAAGCTATTCGGAAACTGTGAGCCAGGGAAGGGTAGTTTTTTAGGTAGATAGGAAATGAATAGAAGCAGATTCACTCTTTAGTCATAAAGAATGTGACTTGAGACAGAGTCTGGCCTGAGGCCTAGAACAGAATCTGGCACAAAACCATATAGGTAAATGATATTTGTTTAGGAACACTGAGGAGCATGGCCTCTGGGCTTAATAGAATGGAGTGTTGAGCCACTTGAAGACCATTTTGGTTGGAACTGGAACTGAGCAGATGAGCACACACTGGAGAAACACAAGCCCTGGGTTGTTCTGCTGTTGGGACCCTCTGTCCTTGGCGTCCATCCCTGATTAGTTCCTCCCAGATTCACCATGTTCTCAGAAAACCGGATTGGCTCCAAGGGCAGGGCATAGTGGCACACTGGTGCCTTGGGTCACTTGGAACAAACAAAACTTCATATAATGTATGTACATCTCTAAAGTTGAAGATTAGATTATGAATGGCTTCTTCAGGGAATCTGACACAAGACCAAAAACAAAGGACTCAGCCAAAAATTTCACCCAGGAAGTCTTCATAAATCAATCCATCTTAAGAGCAGAAGTTCCTAGTGTTTAAAAATAACGATTATCAAGACAGACAAAACCTCCTGGAACAACCAGTTAACTATTCCCTCCCCTTTCTACACGTGCCTACCAAATGCAGAACACATCCTTTCTGCCTAGTGCGAACTGTGAGCAGCCTGTTAAGATCAACTTTTCATTGTTCTAGCAGTCATGACCTGCAGGCCCAAAGTCAAATGCATAGGGGGAAAAATGGTGTCCATATTTCACAATAAGCTCAAATGTTTGCATTTGGAGTGCCTGTTTCATTTGGGTGAAGATAGGAAAAGAAAAACATAATTTTACACAGTTCAGGGAGTCACCTCAAGAGGTGACCCTTGAATTCAATGGGAAATACCCTCGATTGCACCCTGTCATTTCACGAACATCTCATAAAAACTGCAGCAAAGGTGGGCGCGAGGAATCACATCATTGCAAGACTGGCCAGCTCCTCATGGGGCGCGAGCGCTTCCACACTACTATCATCCTCTCTGGCATTATGCTATTCCACTGCAGAATACTGTGCCCCAGTATGGTTCCGTAGCCCCCATGTCCACTTGGTCAATTCCAAATTATATTCCTCCATGAGGATAATTTCTGGAACCATCTGTTCCACCCCGGTCCCATGGCTGCCAGTTCTTAGCAACATCGCCCCGCCAGATATTCGTCAGGATGCGGCATCATCTAAGTTCATTTCCCACGTCTACGCTCCACCGGACCTGCCAATATACGCGGATATCTTCGCCCACCCTGTCCAACGCTTGATGTCTCGTCATCCAGTCTGGTCCCCTATGCCTACACTGAACTTCTCTGTTCCAGACTCTTGGAAACAGAGTTGGCAGTCAGCTGAGGTAAAGAACAAACACCTCATCACAGCCCCCTGCAAGCGTCAACCCGGCTTTGACCTAGCACGTTATGATTGGGCCCTCCTCAATCGCTATCGAACAGGCCATGGCTGGTGCGCCACTATGTTCCATCGCTGGGGAGCCAGAGACGACCCGAACTGCCCCTGCGGCTCCAGACAGACTATGACCCACATAGCCAATGACTGCCACCTCTCCAGATTCAAAGGAGGTCTCGAAACTTGACATCAGGCTCAACCTGACGCTGTTGACTGGCTACGGAAGAAGGGCAAACGCTAGAAGAAGAAGGAGAACCTAGACCAGTCCTACCCATGCAAGACTGTCATTGACCATGCACCAACAAAGACACCTTCAGGGTTTCTGTGGCTGAACAACAGATACACTAGCCGTGAGGTCTTTCTAACTCTCAATAGAGGACTTACTTAATGTTCATAGAGAAACTCTAAGACTAGCAATGAAGAATTTCTGATTCATTCTGAAATTCCATTCAGAGCTTCTACCCCTGCCATGGAGAGTACTGTGTAAACTAGGAAAACTCATGACCAAAGGATATACTCCAAGTGAAAGGACTATTTCCCCTCAATTCTAAGATGGCATAAACTATACAGGGCTCAGGGATGTTAACCCACTATATGCCCAGTCTAGCTTTGAGATGCTGACCAAGAGTCTGCCTGAAGCTGAACTTTCTTCATCAAATAGTTCCCTCATATTCTGTAAGTCAATGCAGTCTTTCTATAGAAAGGGAAAGAGACATTGAAAACTGAACTCCCCTCCCTAATTAAACCTTTACTTATTTCTTTAAGATTTATTTGATTTATTCCATATATCATATGCTTTATTATCATGTCAAACATATATTTATTTGTTATATTGTATATTATTTATATAAATATATTTATCTTATATAACAGTATTTTATGTTATAAAATTATATATTTATTATAAATTTATATATATAAATGTATATAAAATTATATATTATACATTTTATTTATTCCATATAATATTCCATTATACGTAGATATTGATAGTTTCATAAGAGAGAGAGAAATCAGAACACTACTTTGGTACATGAGGCACTGGGGATTGAACCGGGAGACTCAGACATGCTAGTCCTGCACTCTATCTGCTAAGCCATTTTTCCCAGTCATACCTTCACTTTGAAAAGCTAAAAAAAATTAAAAATTGATAATTTGATTGATTGGTTTCCAGGGAGGTGGCTTAGTGGGTAGAGTGCAAAGCTTGCATGCATGAGCAATGGACTTGATCCTTGGTGGCACATATACCAAAATGCCATGCCAGAGCTGTGTTCTGGAGTACTGGTCTCTCTCTCTCTCTCTGTGTGTGTGTGTGTGTCTCATCTCTCTCTCTCTCTGTGTGTGTCTCATCTCTCTGTCTGTGTGTGTGTGTCTCATCTCTCTCTCTCTCTCTCTGTGTGTGTGTGTGTGTGTTTCTTCTATAGAAACAAATATTTTAAGACAGAATTTAGGAGCTGCGATATAATTCCCTTATACAATATATGCCTTACCATACACATGACCCAAATTTGAACCCCTAGCACCACGTGAGAATACTATGGCACTGGGCAAAGTTCTGGTACTGTGGTATCTCTACCTTTTTCTCTAGTTTTATCTCCTAAAAGAGTTGACCTGGAAAAGTGAAGTCCTACATCATGAAGATCAAGCAATACCAAAACAAAAAGAGTTTGGTTCTTTTGTTTTACTTTAATAATCCCTGTGAAAGTTCTCTTAGTATGTATTACCCTAGCTCATAGCCATAACTATTTTCCTGTTGGAGAATGAAATAGCAAGAGTGCCTGCTTTAAGGGTAGGTAAATTCAAGCATTGTGTGTGGTCAGCTTCCCTGGTTCCACATTTCCCACTCAGGGTTGATGACTCTTCCTGAAATTCAGTTGAGTAGAATCCAAGTATTCCATTCAGTCTCTCTATAAGACCACATGCTGATTGCCTGCTAATTAAGTTGACTGTTTCTTAATTGCCTGGATCTCCCATCGGTTGGGATACCATGCTTTCAGAGAAAAACTTTAGGTTTCTGCAGTCTCTGAAATTGCAGGGCAATAAAGCCATTAAAATTTGGGTTCTATTATTTTTAATAAAAAGACAACAGCTTGCTAACAGTGCTCCACCATATGCACAGCTGGTAGAAATAAAGGCAATGAACTAGTGTATGAATACACAATGTCTGAGGAATTCCTAATCAATAGTTTGCTAGTCTGCTAGGGCTGCCATAACAAAATACTACATGCAGACTGAGTGTCTGAAATGACAAGCTTTTTTTTTTTTCTGAAAGTTATGAGTCTGGAAGTCCCAGAGCAAGGTCTGAACATGTCCGGTTTTATCCTGGGAACTCTCCCACTGGTTGGTAGACACAACTTTCTCCCTGTGTCCTCACATGAGCTCTCCTCTGTGCACAGGTATCCCCATGTGGTTCTTCCCTTTATAATATTATTTTTAATTTTTATTAGTGATTTAATATTGACTTGTAAAATTAAGAGATAACAGGGGTGTTATTCAGCATTGTTCCCACCATCAGAGTTCTGTGTCCCCATTCCCTCCATTAGAAACTGTGGTAATTCTCCCAAGATCATAGATATGGGTTTACTATTTTTATAACTGTCTATATTTATTCCCTCCCCCCCCTTTTTTTTCCCATGGTCTTGCCTTCTCTTCCTTTCTAAGTCACACCTACATCTCTTAGTACTTCCAAATGTCCTTCCTGTTTTTCCTCTTCTTTCCCCAGGTCCTGATGGAATTAGGATTCAGAGCTCTCTGGTTGTCTACCCTTAATATTTCTCACCTCCTCTGTGAATATCAACCAAAATTAGTTTTAGGGTGCAGAAGGTGGGAGTGTTGTCTTCTGAAATTGCTTCTCTGCTGAATATGAGCATTGGCAGATTGAACTATACCTTTAGCTTGTCTCTGTCTTTATCTAGTTGGGTAGCTCTCTGGAGAGGTGAGGTTCTGGGACACAATGGTGAGGCCTTCTGCCCTGGGAGATAAGGATGGAATCATAGTAGCATCTGTAACTTGGTGGCTGTGGTTTAGTGAGTTTCTGAAGAAATCCTGGTTGTATTTTTGTTGAGTTTTCAGGTGAGTTTTTATTATTTTGTATGGCTTCACAGAAGAGCAGTCTGAAATAGCTTCTACTCCATAGTCACACCTTCAGAAGTCCCCTCATGAGAATCTTTTTGAAATAGGAGGGAACCAGGAAAACTAATTGTCTTCCTTTTCTTAGGAGGGGACAAACCATAATGGATTAGGGTCTCATCCTTATGGCCTCACTTATGCTAAACTGCCTCACCCTTAACTACATCCTTATGACCTCACTTAACCCCTAATTACCATTTCAAGGCTACTTGCAAATACAAGCACAGTGGGAGCCAGGGCTTCAACTGAAACCAGTAAGGAATTAGGTGGAATAGGGTGGAAGAGGGGAGAAACTGTAAGGAGCAAAACCCAAATAACAAAAAGTTCCTTCTTTTTTTTTTTTTTCAGGGTTATTGCTGGGGCTTGGTACCTCCACCATGAATCCACTGCTCCTGGAGGCCATTTTTCCCCTTTTAATTACTCTAGTTTTTTTTTTAATTTTTTTTTTATCATTGTTGTGGTTATTACTGTTGTTGTTGTGTGTTCAACCAGGTGCACCACCACCTGGCCCCCAGAGAATAAATCTTGATGCAACCCCCAGCCTCAGACTCCCAGGTCCAGTTAGTCTCCCTCTCTTTACTCCAAATATTGAAACAGCAAACTAGGAAAGGGAGACCATGACAAAGGTGTGTGTTAAGGAAAAAAAAAAAAAAAAGGAAGAAAAGAAAAAAATAACTGTCCCTTCTAAAATAATTAAGCCTCACCCCCATATATTGAAATAAAAAGTGTATACTTTGCGTAAAGAGAAATGTGTGATGGGAGCCAGATGGTGGCTCACTGTATTAAGTACATAGTACTAAGCACAAGGCCCCATGTTCGAGCCCCCACTCCCCACCTACAGCAGATCCAGTTTATGAGCAGTCAGGCAGGTCTGCAGGTGTCTTATCTTTCTCTCCCTCTCTACCTCCCCCATCTCTCTCAATTTCTCTCTGTCCTGTCCAATAAAATGGAAAAAAGGGCTGCCAGGAGCAATGACTTAATAGTACAGGCACCGAGCCCCAGGGATAACCCTGGAGACAAAAAAAAAGAAAAAAGAAAGAAAGAAAGAAAGAAAGAAAGAAAGAAAGAAAGGAAGAAAGGAAGGAAGAAAGAAGAAGAAGAAAAAAGAGAAAAATGTATGACTTATTCTGAAACTTGCACCACTGAGGAAATGCATTTAAAATTCAACAAGCAAATCAGCAAAGAAACTGTCCTAAAATTTATTGAGTGGTTACTATTTAACAAGCACTCATGACTCACTTTCTATGCTTTCTCTTTTTTATTCCCCTCCACAGCACTGTCCATATTGAAGCAGCAGGGATACTGAGACTGAGGAAGTCTGTGGAGTTTGTGTAAGAGGAAGATTGGAGAGAGCAGACTGGCATTGGGACCTGAGCTCTCATTGAGAGTATTGATAGTTCCTCATGCCACTCCTCATCTTCATGCAAACCCCGTGTTAGTCCTTTTTGTTTTCTGTCTGAAATAGCTTGTTCTGTGGTATTCTGAATACATTTCTGTGTGAGAAAGGGAGAGAGACCAGAGTACTACTCTGCCATTTATGAAGTCTATTTGTCCTTTCTTTGTTTTTGTGATAAGTTGCTAGGGTCTCATGCATGCAAGGTATGCACATTATCACTGAGTCTCCTTCCTGGACCATGAAGAATTTTATTTTTATCTTATTTTCTTGAGGTGGGGGGGGGGTGTTTTAAACTCAAACCTTCAATTCCTTGAAGTCAGTGACTGTAACTTTAATTTCTCTGCATACCAAACTACACTTATATCACTATAGTTTAGTTTACATTGGATTGAACTAGGGTGGGTTGGGTTGAGTTGGATTGGGCTGGCTCATTTAGCTTGGACTGGATAGGATGCAGTGACATCGGACTGGAGTGGAGTTGAATCCATAATACAGCATGGGCTCTGAGATGACTTAAGTCTTTCCATTGGTCCTTTGGTAATACAGTGGTAAACTTGAAAACAAATCTAGTAGTTGGTGTTCAAACCAGAAGTAGAGCCCTTACGAGACCAAGAATACTGTATGTTCCCACATACAAAAATACTGAAAAAAGAAGATAACAATGAATAATAATTTTTAAAGCAGCAATTTCAAGTCATAAAGGATGTGAGACTTGGATTATTTGTTTATAAAAACTAGTTTCTAGCACCCAGGTGAGCTCACATAGCACTATAAGCAAGGATCCAGGTTCGAGCCTCCCATACCCCCCCATGCAGGGGGAAACTTCACAAGTAGTGAAGCAGATCTGCAGGTGTCTCTCTTTTTCTCTCCCCCTCTGTCTCCCTTTTCCCTCTCAAGTTTTCTCTGTCCTGTTGAATAAAATGAAGATAATTAAAAAATAATAATAAAATAGAGGCCAGGGCAGGGGAGGAGTGGCCACCAGGAGCAGTGGATTTGGATTTGTAGTGCTGGCACTGAGCCTCAGTGATAATCAGAGGCTAAATAAGTAAATAAATAAATAACCAATCAAAATAAATAAATAAATAAAAACTAGTTTTTCAAATAAAAATGAAATTACCTATGATTCAGCTATCCCACTATTAAAACATTTATCCAACGGACACTCAAGCATTAATTTGAAGGAACATATGCACCCCTATGTTCATAACTGCATTATTCACAATAGCCAAGAGTGGAAGCAGCATAAACATCCCTCAGCAGATGACTGGCTAAAGAAATTATGGGATATATATTCTGTGGCATATTATTCTGCAATAAAAAAAGATGACATTGTGTCCTTTGGGACAAAATGAATGAAACTTGAGGTGATTATGCTTAGTGAAATAAGTAGAGATAAAAGACAACTATCAGATTGTTTCATTTATATGTGGAATATAAATATCAGTTACACATGAACTTAAAAATTAAAAACAGAAGCAAACACAGTGCTTCTATGACTTGTGAGAACAGTCTTTGTTATCTTTGGGAAGTAGGAGGATGGGGATCCAGAACTTTCGTGGTGGGTGTGGTGTGGAGCTCTGCACTTTCATATTACAATCCTGGGACATACTTTTAATAACAAATACAATTTTTAAAAATACAAGTTTTCAAAGTCTTAGGTGGAGTTCCAGGTCTTAGTGTATTCTGAAGTCCCTTGGACATGAAGATGCTTGAATTTCCATATAGTTCCACAGCAGGACTCACGCTTCGCTTTCCTTTTAGTGTTATGAAGACTTCTTCAGATGGCTTGTGAACTAAAGCAACAGAGGATGGTCCCAGACACACTGAGCAGTAGAGAGAGGAAGCAGATGGCTGAACAGGCGCTCCAGAGAGGAAGTGGTCATTCTGGTGTTGGGTAACACATGGGAGGGTCTGACAGGACAGCAAGTCTTCTTGGTTAAATGGAAGTTTCATTATTTCTTCATTTTAATTTTATTTCTTCCTGTAGCTTGAAGCTGTTTTCCTTTGCCTTTTTATAAAAATAAATATAAACCACTAAGGCGCTTTTGTTGGGGTTTATAAAAGTGGCAGGTTTATTAGATATATTAAAATCACAATGTGGGAATCAGGCTCTAGCACACTGGTTTAAGCAGGTATAACATAGTATGAAGCACAAGGACCTGTGCAAGGTTCCCAGTTCAAAGCCCCAGCTCCCCACCTGCAGGGAGGTTGCTTCAAATATGGTGTAGCTGGTCTGTAGGTATCTATCTTTCTCTCTTTTTATCTCTCCTCTCATCTTATTTCTCTCTGTCCTACCTAATAAAAAATGGGGGAAATGGCTATTAGGAACAGTGGATTCATAGTGCAGGCACTGAGCCTCAGTGATATCCATGGAGGCCAAAACAAAAACAAACAAACAACAACAAAACAATGGGAAAATAATCAAGAGAGAAAAGGCTAGCATGTGGCAGAAGCCAAGAGTCCTTCAACTTTGTTTACCTGTGCTCTGTTACACTAAGCATGAGTCCCAGGAGAAGATGAGACAGGAAGAGCAGAAAGAGGCAAACTTCCACCAGACACTAGATTAAGGCATCTCTCATACCCACAATCCTTCATGAGAGCACATCTGTTGCATGCTCATGACATATATTCCTTTCTCTCTTCTCCATAATGTATGCTTTTCTCCTTACTGATACTAAATTCTTTATCAACACACACACAGACATACAGATACACATTCACCACTCACACACACATGCCAAACACTCTCATTCTGGCTTTCCTCTTTTCTTATCTTTTATCTCTCTCTCTCTCTCTATATATATATATATAGATAGATAGATAGATATAGATATAGATCCTATATTTCTATGACCCTGCAATCACTTCCTCTCTAAATCACACCTAAATCTATTGACCTCGAGTATTTTTACGTTTGCTTGTTTGATGATTCTAATTAAGGTTGTCATAGGGACATCAATCGACCTTTTCTCGATTTGCTTGACATACAGGTTTTGCCAGTAAATCTCTTGTCCAGATGACCTGCCTCTTGGTGTGAGTGGTATGTTAAGATCTCCTACTATTTTGTGTTTCATGTTTTTCTTCTCTCTTTGTAATCAGAAGCACCAGAAACACCATTAACTAAATTCCCTGTATTTCACATTGTTCTGCTGATTGACCACCTTATTTTGGAGGAGGGTAGATAACTGATTTAATCCACTACCTCTAATTCCTTTCTTTCAATTAGATGTGGTATGATTAGATCACACCTAAAAACTGGTCAGACTGCATTTTATAGCTAGATTCCGAAGTAATACGACCATAGTATTCATTGAAAGAATTTAAATAGTCAATGTTGGATTACAGTGAGAAAATGATTTCAGGGATAATGATGAATGCATTGTGTTCAGGCTTTTGAAAGCATACAAGTCAAACTTCCAGTATTTCACAGATTTTCCACAAAACACCATCTAGTTTTAGTACTTGAGAAATCTGACTCTTCTAGATTCTCAAAATAATAGATATTCTTTCTCATTCTCCTTTATTATGAAAGTAGTATCAGCAGGTTTAAAATGTACCCATTGCATTAAGTAAAGAGCATTCAAAAAAAGAACATTTTCTTGTGGGTAGCAGTACCAACATAGATTGTTAACATGAATGATTATTATATCCATATGAAAACCTGATCATTTGCAATCAAATAAACATAATTTTTGTTACTTTGAGACAAAATCCCTCTCTCCAGTGTTACCTGTAATCTCTATCAGGAACAACACAATAGACCCCTTTGTGGGCCCCCATAGGACCTTGCTCTCAACTTGGATCAACAACAATAGAGAATGTTCCATCCTCCGAAGGAAGGCTGGACAAGATACTCTATGCTACACAAAGGAAGATGGGTCCTGATATTGGGGCAGCCTGGAACGTTCCTACTCATGACCACACAATGTGAGCTCAGATCTACAGGGATGCAGATGTCACATAGGCTCCTAAGCTGAATATGGACCCCAGATCACATCAAATCATTGGGGTCTACAGTCAACAATATTTATATACCTTTCCCATATTTGGGAGCTACTCTCTTCCCTGATCCAGTTTTTTGATCCTTTTTCCAGCCATGACATCATCTTCCCAAACAAGAACTTGGATCCACCTGCATATCAGATTTCAGGCTCAGGGAGAAGCAAAAACAACAACAACACTAGTATAGCCACAGGCCCTTTGGAATAGAACTAAAATGTGCCTACTAGCTATCTACAATACAGAGACATCCCCCCAACTCTTCATCTGCACTATTCCAGCCTTTAGGTTCATGACTAGTCAACAATTTGTTTGGTTCTATATGTTAACTCTCTTTCCATCCACCAGGTTCCAGATGCTATTATGATGTCAACCAGACTTGCCTGGACAGACAACCCCACCAATGTGTCCTGGAGCTCCACTTCCCCAGAGCCCCACCCCACCAGGGAAAGAGAGAGATAGGCTGGGAGTATGGATCTACCTGCCAACACCCATCTTCAGTGTTAAGCAATTGCAGAAAACAGACCTTCCACCATCTGCATCCCACAATGACCTTGGGTCCATACTCCCAGAGGGATAAAGAATAGGAAAGCTATCAAGAGAGGGGATGGGATACAGAGTTCTGGTGGTGGGAATTATGTGGAGTTGTACCCCTCTTATCCTATGGTGTTGTCAGTGTTACCTTTCTATAAATAAAATAAATTTTTAAAAGAAAGTAAAAATCCACTGCATTAGACCACTACCAGTCTATGTGACACCTTGTGTTTTCCCTTTCTGTGTTCCTTAAGTTCTTCCTTTGAGGGAGGTCGTTGAGTATTTGCCCTTCTCCCTCTAGCTTATCTCATTAACATTCTTCCAGTTCCATACAGAATACAGGAAAAACAAAAAAGACTCCATCAATTTCTTAGAGCTGTAGTATACTGCAGTAGAACCAGCAATTCTCAAGGAGTGGAGACAGGAGGCATATGAGAGGATCTGAGGGATGCAGTGCATTTCGGTGGAGAAAGACAGCTAGTGTTGGAGCTAGGAAGACATGATACTCTTGGGACAACAACCAATAAAATCATTTGAAGAATAAAATAAATGCTTATTGTTTTTTGAAAGGAAAAGGAGAAAAGCAAAACCAAACAAGTCTGAGACTTTCCCTTTGAAGGATGTGACATCCCCTCCTTGTGAGCTGTCACAATGTTACATTCTTTTGAGTTTAATTGGTTAAGTCAGAAGCTTTAAGAGAATCCCAGAACCTGGGCTGCTGAAATAATTCACCTGGATCATACTCTACTTTGACATGTAGGCCAGCCAGATTCAAGTGTAATTCCACCTCATTTAATAAAGTTTTTCCATTGTGTTTTCTCTCTCTCTCTCTCTCTCTCTCTCTCTCTCTCTCTCCCTCCCTCTCTCTCCCTCTCTCTCTCCTCCCTCCCTCCCTCCCTCTCCCCCTCTCTCTCTCTTTTCCTTGCATTTTTCCTCTGGGGAAAAAGAAAATAAAAATAATAATAAGAGGAGAGATGAGGAGGGAGAGGAGAGGAGAGGAGAGGAAGGGAGGGAGAGGAGGGGAGGGGAGGGAGAAGGGAAGGGAAAGGAAGGGAAGAGAGGAGAGGAGAGAAGTGATGAGAGGGGAGGAGAGGAGAGGGAGAGGAGGAGAGAGAAGGAGAGGGAGGGGAGGGAGAAGAAAAGAGAAGAAGAGAGAGAGGAGAGGGGAGGGGAGGGGAAGGGTGAAGGGGAGGGGAGGAGAGGGGAGAGGAGAGGAGGAGAGAGAAGGAGAGGGGAGTGGAGGGAGAAGAAGAGAGGAGAGGGGAGGGGAGGGGTGAAGGGGAGGGGAGGAGAGAGGAGAGGAGGAGAGAGAAGGAGAGGGAGGGAGAAGAAAAGAGAAGAAGAGAGGAGAGGGGAGGGAAGGGGTGAAGGGAGGGGAGGGGAGGAGAGGGGAAGGGGTAAAGGGGAGGGGAGAGGAGGAGAGAGAAGAGGAGAGGAGAGGGGGAGGGGAAGAGAAGGGAGGAGAGGGGAGGGGAGGAGAGGGGAGGGGAGGGGAGGAGAGGACAGGGGAGGGGAGGGGAAGGGGTGAAGAGGAAGGGAGGAGAGGAGAAGAGAGGAGAGGGGAGGGGAGGGGCGGAGAAGGGAGGGGAGGGGAGGAGAAGGGAGGGGAGGGGAGGAGAAAGGAGGGGAGGGGAGGAGAAGGGAGGGGAGGGGGAGGAGAGGGGAAGGGGAGGGGAAGGGGAGGGGAAGGGGAGGGGAAAGGGAGGGGAGGGGAGGGGAGGGGGAGGGGAAGGGGAGGGGAAAGGGAGGGGAGGGGAGGGGAGGGGGGAGGGAAGGGAAGGGAAGAAGAGAACCCAGGAACATGGGATCAGCAGAATTGGTCAATGAGCTTGCTCAATGAAGCCCTCTATTACATGACCTTAACGAGATTTCTTCACCATTTTCTGTAATGCTCTGTATGATCACTGTGTATTTCCCGAGTGTGCCCAACATTCGTCCGCACAAATATATATATATCCAGAAACCTCCTCAGTATAGGTGAGTATACTCTGCTCAGTATGAAACTGAACCCTCACCTCTCCTTTCTTTGAAGTTTGCTTTACAGTCTAAGATAGCTACAAGTTTCCCAATTTATAAGGGGTTTTTTATTGTTTTTTTTTTTTTTATCAAGAAACTCAATTATTTCTAAATCAGCTGTTCTGTGACTGCTGTGACTCAATCTACTTCCCTCATGATCTGTTATCCAAAATAAACTGTGGTGGGTGGAGTTTAAAGCTACAGTTCTGGACTGCACACCAGTTTCACAAAATTCAATCAGTATCTATTCTTGCACTGGCTAATGAGTGATTGCCTTTGCAGCAAAGAGGAACAGTTCAGTATTTACTTTTGCCAAATCAGTGAGGGGGTCAAGAACTGTAATTCAGACATGGGTGTAGTAATTTCGTAGAGGTGAGAACAAAGGTCACCTTGAAATACAAAGAAAAAGAGGAACCTTTAAATAGCCTACATTGCAGACACTTAAAAAAATGACTAGTCACCATTTGATGGGATAACATGTTCATTCAAAATCATCTTTTAATTCCTATGGCACTAAAATATTAAGATACAGTGTTGCAAGAAAGAGGCAAAATTAAATCTATAGCTATGATCAAACTTTTAAAGTAAAAATGTGTATGTGTGTGTGTAAAACTGAAAAGAGAAATATCAACGTCCTCAAAGATATCTCTTTTGGAATTAGGGAAATATTTCTTTCTTCATATCTTTTTCAAGTATTCTCCACTGAATACACATATCTATAGATTAAAAATATGAAGGAAGGGTGAAAGAGGAGAGAGAGAGAGAAATATCTTTTTAAAAGAATTCATTTTGGTGATCAGAGAAATAGCTTAATTCACAGAGCATAAGACTTGAATACTGGGAGTTAAGCAGGTTAAGCACATGTGATTCGAAGCACAAGGACCTTTGTAAGGATCCCAGTTCGAGCCCCCGGCTCCCCACCTGCAGGGGAGTTGCTTCACAGGTGGTGAAGCAGGTATGTAGGTGTCTATCTCTCCCCCTCTCTGTCTTCCTCTCTTTTCTCCATTTCTCTCTGTCCTATCCAACAACAATGCCATCAATAACAACAATAATAACTACAACAATAAAAAAGGGGGTAACAAAAGGAAAAATAAATAAATAAATAAACAAACAAATAAAAGACTTGAATGCCTGAGGTTCCCAGTTCAACCCTCATATTGTATGTTTCAGGGTGGTGCTTTGACCTATGTATCACCTATCATCTATCTATCATCTGTCTATCATCTATCTATCATTTGTCATCTATCTATCATCTCTCATATGAAACTATTTCTTTTTTTCAGTTTATTTTTATTTATTTATTTTTCTTTTTTCCCTTTATTGGGGGATTAATACTTTACTGTCAACAATAAATGCGATAGTTTATACATGTATAACATTTCTCAGTTTTCCACACAACAATTCAACCCCCACTAGGTCCTCTGCCATCATGTTCCCGGACCTGAATTCTACCCCCACCCCCAACCCCAGAGTCTTTTATTTTAGTGCAAAAATCATATGAAACTTTTTACACCATACAGAATAATTAATTAAATTCCAGAAAGCAAGTAACCACGATGGAACGGACATTCTTCCTTTCATGTCTGTCCTTCTAGTTCCTTAGCAGAGATTTTTCAGACAGTCCTTAGTCCACTTTATTCTTCACAGAGCCAACAGACTTTCTCTTTCCAAAATACATATCCAATTTTACTGTTGTCTTCTTTTTTAATTTTTTAATATCTTTATTTATTTAATGGATAGAGACAGCCAGAAATTGAGAAGGGAAATGGGGTGGTAGATATGGGAGAGAGACAGAGAGATACCTGCAACACTGCTTCACCACTTGCAAAGCTTTCCCCTTGCAAGTGGGGACTGGGGGCTTGAACCCAGGTCCTTGCACATTGCTACATGTGCGCTCAACCAGGTGCGCTACCACACAGGCCCTACTATTGTCTTCCTTACACCTCACAGTGCATTGCATGTCTTAATGTCTAGGCTTCTTTGCCTGATTGAGAAAGCAAGCCCAACTTCCAGATAGACGGTTCTTGAATGAGATATTTAAACCAGCTGGTTTACAACTAGAGAAATAGCTCACTTGGATAGTGTGCTGCCTTGCCATGTGACCACCCAGGGTCAACTCTAGCCCCCAACACACTGACAGGAGTTTTCATGCTGTGTATTCTCTCTAACTCTTTCTCTCTCTCTCTTTGCCTTTCTGCTCCATGTCTCTGTGTATGGAAGAATTAAAAATATGACTAAGTTTTGGCAGGCAGATAATTGAGGATACTAAGACAAAGAAGGGCCATGAGATATCCAAGATGTTTTTATGTGTGTCTGTACGGAAGGAAAGTGTGGAGTGGAGGGAGATACCTGCAGAGATGTGGGGTGAGGGGGCTGAGGTGATACATTCTAAATGAGAACATCATTCAGTAATTCTATTTGTCTTTTTTAATTTTTTTCATTTCTTGCCATGTAGGCTTCTTAAAAAATTATCTTTATTTATTTATTGAATAGAGACAACCAGAAACTGAGAGGGAAGAGGAGAGAGAGAAAAGACCAGCAATACATTTCACCAGGGCTTCTTCAGTCTTGGCCAATCAAAGTCAAAAGAATGTAACATTGTGACAGCTTACCAGGAGGGGATGTCACATCCTTCAGAGGGAAAATCTTCAGACCTGTTTGATTTTGCTTTTCTCTTTTTCCTTTCAAAAACAGTAATCATTTATTTTATTCTTCAAATCATTTTATCGGTTGTTGTCCCAAGAGAACTGTGTCTTACTAGCTCCAACACTAACTGAGGTCTCACGAAGCTTTTACCTTGCAAGTAGGGACCAGGGGCTTGAACCTGGGTTCTTGTGCATTGTAATATGTGCACTCAACCAGTTGTACCACCACCTGGCCCCCCAACTCCATTTTTCTGTGTGAAAAAAAGGTATAATAACGCTGTGGGACACTTAAGGCACTAAATGCATTAACACACATCTGAAAAACTTCCTGGTACATAGCAACCACTCCATAAATGAGAACTAGTGGAATCTGACGGGTCCTGTTGTCATCCCTATTATTTCTCAAGCCCTAATCCTTATATTTCTACAGTAGAGAATGTACCACTGGGCTTGAGCCTTGCATACACTGTGCATAGATATTCCAGTGGTTTCACTCTGCGATTTGTTTTCTCTGTAAGACGACACAATCTCATCCATGTCATAGACTGGCCTTCAGTGCTGCTGCTTCTCCTCAGAATCTGCTCAGTAGCAATGCTTCACACTTTGAAGGGACTGAAATCAAAAAGCAATCAATGCTGGATTCTAATGGAAGACCTAAATCAAGTTAGACATGCTCTAATCACAGACTGAGTACATACATATTTGAGCAAAGAACTATATATACCCTTTGTCCAGACTTTTGGCAACTTTGTGCGCTGTCTTTTCCTGTATAAAACTTGAGACAGACATTCTGAGCAAACAGCAAAACCTACTTAAGGCTTATAGTTTGATAGGTGGAAAACTCCTTCCCAGGGGGGCAGCCATACTGTTACATTTTTTTAGCTTTTGACTGGATCAGGGCAGTGCCCTGTAGGTACCTGGCCCAAACCCAGGACCAGGGTCAGTGAACCTGCACATTGGAGCCCTCTTAGACCTCTGGTGGTGCGTGGCCCTGTCAAGCTTTCCTACCATTTCCTGTGGGTGCACTGACAATCAGTGTGAGTCCCCTCATGAATATGCATAATAGACACCTCCAAAACTCCTAAACAAGTATATAATTACATCACTCTAGTTTCACTCATATAAAACCAGTTTTATGGGCAGGCTGTGGTGTCACTGGTCAGCACCCATATTATCATGCCCAAGGAAGTGGGTTCGAGCCCTCACTCCCCACCTGCAGAGGAATATTTCACTAGCAATGAAACAGGTCTGCATGTGCCTCTCTGTCTCTCTCCCTATCTATCTCCACTCTCAGTTTCCCTGTGTTCTATCAAATAAATGGGGGGGGGTGAGGGGAAAAGGCAGCTGTGATAACCCTGTTGGCAATGAAAAATAAATAAATAATAAAATAAAACCAGATTCCCACATCCTTTTTGAAGCTTGCTTCACCATTTATGCTGTCAAATTCCCTAGTTTGAAGAAAATAAATCCTTATTTTATTTTATTTTATTACCAGAACACTGCTCAGCTCTGGCTTCTGGTGGTGCTGGGGATTGAACCTGGAAGCTCAGAGCCTCAGAAAGTAAAGCCTTTTTGCATAGACATTAGGCTGTCTCCCCAGACATAAACCCCTTTTATTCTAGAAAGATGCTTCTAGGAATCCTTTGATAACACCCTAAAATTTTATGATATTGTGAAACCTGGTAAAAATCAATAAAAAAAATTTCTGTAAAAAAACAAAGAGTGAAATAATTAGATAAGTGACCTGCGATGAGACAGCATCAAACAGTGGTGCTAACTTCATTAGGTATGATGATGGTGCTGTGATTCTGTGATTCTGCGTGGGTCTTTCTTTTAAGCCCTTGCCATTGTCTGGAGCATTCATGGATGAAAGTCAATGGTCCCTAGGATTTTCCTTCCAATATTTCAGCAAACAAAAATAAAAAATAAGTCAAGAAAGAAGGTACAGTTAAGGGAGTCGGGCGGTAGCACAGCAGGTTAATCACAGGTGGTGCAAGGACTGGTGTAAGGATCCCAGTTTGAGCCCCCGGCTCCCCACCTACAGGGGAGTTACTTCACAGGTGGCGAAGCAGGTCTGCAGGTGTCTATCTTTCTCTCCCCCTCTCTGCCTTTCCCTCCTCTTTCCATTTCTCTCTGTCCTATCCAACACCGACAACAACAATAATAACTACAACAATAAAACAACAAGGGCAACAAAAGGAAATACATAAATAAACAAATAATAAAAAGAAGGTGCAGTTAAATGAAATAAAATTGTCAGAATGTTAACCATGTGTAAGGTGAGGTTCTTTCGATTGCTTCTGCTGCTGTGTGAACTCCAGACAATGTTCTTAGCTTTAAGATCACCTAAAATGTTTGTTACAAGGAAACCAAAGGGTTTCCCTGTCACAACACAAAGTGAAAACTCTAAATGCTGGTGAGTACTTCCCCAAAGAAAGTCTATGTAAAAAGTATTTTAATAAGCACAAAAAAGTCCCAACCCTTGTGAGGAAGCCCTACTCTCTTAGCTTTCTTAGATAGGTTACCAAGTCCTACCTGGCTTGCCACTGATGAAGCAAGGTCTTCAGAAACCTGCTTCAGGATAGCTCAGAGTAATAAATAATTAAAGACAGTAAGCACCCTGCTAATATAAATGCAAATGGCCTGAGTGGCTGATCAATTTACATGCAAATAGTCTTTTTTTTTTAACTAAATCTATCAATAGTGGAAGATCAATACTGGTGGAGAAAAAAAGTAACTTCCAAACTGTTTCTTTAATGTTAATATATATTATATTATTGCTCATTGTTAATAGTTTTCCATTTCATGCCCCTCACCCCCATCCTAGACTTGAACCCAAGCAAAGAAATCAGATTTTCAGACTCACCCCATGGCCCAGGGCAGCATACCTGTATCCTGATTTCCCTAGAAAAGAAACAAGAAACCTCCTTTAGACTTGAGCAGATAGGGATTCACCCAGGGGCTAGTGGCTTCTGGGATACATAAGCCATTCAGGACCTAAAATCTCCATTTAGGTCCTGGGGCAAGAACTCACATCCGGAAGCACTTGTGCTCCCCCTGTCTCCTCTGCCTCTTTGTCCCAGGGTAACAGACCCACAGAGGAGAACCATCCACCCACAGGCCTCTCTGTGTGGATTCATCAATTGATGTTTCTTTATGTAAACAAAAGGGGTCAGGTCAGGATACTTTCTGGCTGGTGGCCCTTAGATACTGAAACTTGACTGATTACACATTAACTGCTTGATTGGTGTGTTCAGAGATAAGCCCTGTCTTTATGCCTTTATTACAAAGCAGCTGTTACAAATTTGCTTGTGTTGAGTGTTGCAAAGTGCTAGGCACCCCATCACACCAAGAAAAGCCAGAGCCCTCTTCAAAACTACTCTTCATTTGAAAGACACTTTGGAACTCTGATAATAAGAATATCCCTTGATGAAAGAGCTAACTTCATTGTTGTTAAGAAATAATATTGAATTTGAATTTGAGAGAAAATTTATATATGTATACACATATGTAAACTGACTCATAATTAAACTCTCAGACTCATTATTGGAAATGAAGACAATTTTTTTAATTGAAAAAAGTTATATACCCAAGAAGATCAATAAAAGGTTTCTGTGTGGGGTTCAGGCAGTGGTACACCTGGTTAAGAACCAACATAAAAATATGCAAAGACCCAGGTTCAAACCCCTGGCTCCCACTTGCAGGGGGATAGTTTCATGAGTGGTAAAGCAGAGCTGCAAAGTGTCTCTCTCTCTCCCTCTCTATCTCTCCCTCCTTCTCTCTCTCCCACTCCACTATCAATTTCTCTGTCTTTATTCAATAGTAAATAAATAAAAATATTAAAAAAAAAAAAGTTTCTGTGTGGAACCACACCTTATGAAGCATATTTGAGTTTTACCAGACATAAAGAGTAGACATACAAACGGCTGAACTTTAGTCAGCCACCTCAAAGGAACGTTCTCCCATAAAGGCTGAAAAAAGAATGCCAGACAGTGGCATACCAGGTTAAGTGCACATAGTACTAAGCTCAAGGATCTGTGCAAGGATGCAGGTCCGAGCCCCTGGCTCCCCACCTGCAATGGGAATGCTGCTCAAGTGGCAAAGCAGGTCTTCAGGTGTCTAAACTTTCTTTCTTTTCTTCCTCTTTATCTCCCTCTCACTTCTCAATTTCTCTCTGTCCTGTCTAGTAAAATGAAAAAATAAATAAATAAATAAATAAATAAATAAATAAATAAATAAATAAAGACTGCCAGAAGCAGGGAATTCATAGTGCAAGGACCGAGCCCCAAGTGAAAATCCAGGAGGTAAAAAAAAAAAATAGGGGGACAGGCAGTAGCACAGCGGGTTAAGTGCACCACACGTGGCGCAAAGCACAAGGAGGAGCATAAGGATCCCGGTTGGAGCCCTGAGCTCTCCATCTGCAGGGGAGTCGCTTCACAGGCAGTGAAGCAAGTCTGCAGGTGTCTATCTTTCTCTCCCCCTCTCTGCCTTCCTCTCCTCTCTCCATTTCTCTCTGTCCTATCTAACAATGACGATATCAATAACAACAACAATAATAACTACACCAACAATTAAAAAAAAGAGAAAAAAAAAAAGAAAGGCCCAGTGTATTTTCCAATTTGAAAATGCAGGGAAGCAAAAATATAACCTGTAAATATGTCTTTGGTTAAAACGTTGACTTCATGGAGAGGGCTTTGCAGGAGATTGCCTTTGACAAAGTCATTTATTTTTTTTTAATTCTTATTTATAAAAAGGAAACACTGAAAAAAAACAGAGGATAAGAGGGGTACAACTCCACACAATTCCTACCACCAGAACTCTGTATCTCATCCCCTCCCTTGATAGCTTTCCTATTCTTTATCCCTCTGGGAGTATGAACCCAGGATCATTGTGGGATGCAGAAGGTAGAAGGTCTGGCTTCTGTAATTGCCTTCCCACTGAACATGGGCATTGACAGACCAACCCCTACTCCCAGCCTGTCTCTCTCTTTCCCTAGTAGGGCAGGGATCTGAGGAAATGAGGCTCCAGAACACATTGGTGGGGTCCTCTGCCCAGGGAAGTCCAGTAGACATCATGGTAGCATCTGGAACCTGGTGGCTGAAAAAAGAGGTGACATACAGAGCCAAACAAATTGTTGACTATGTATGTGAGTTGCCGGTTAAATGAACCATTCTAGAAAGCTCCTGAGTTGGAGGACAGGTCAAGTATAAAGTGGAGAGAGAGAGAGAGAGAAAGATAGAGAGAAAGGGAGAGAGAGAGGAGAGAGGATGCGGACAAATATATATATATATATATATATATATATATATATATATATATTAACTTTTTTTAAAAATACTTTATTACTCTCTTTTAATTTTAATTTGATGGAACAGAAAAAATTAGAGGGAAGGGGGATAAAGGAAGAGACAGAGAGAGAGAGAGAGAAAAGGAGAGACCTGCAGTACTGTTTAACTGTTTGTGAAGTTTCCATCCTGCAGGTGGGGAATGGGGGCTTGAGCCTGGGTCCTTAAGCATGGTAATGTAAGTACTTAACCAGGTGTACCACACCCTGTCCCCAAGTGTTATTTTCTTTTCTTTTTTTCTTTCTTTCTTTCTTTCTTTCTTTCTCTCTCTCTCTCTCTCTCTCTCTCTCTCTATCATAACACTGTTAAGCTCTGGCTTATGTAGGTGTGGGGGACTGAACCCAGGACTCCAAAGCCTCAGGCATGAGAGTCCCTTTGCATAAAAGCCATTATACTATCCCCCCCATGCCAAATTATCTTAAAGAGGTATGTATTCTCACCAGAGCTTCCACCTCCTAAAATTGTAGACGGGACTCCTACTTCTCTTGCCTGACACTGGTCCTGACCCAGTGCTGTGGGTGGTGGGTATTTGCTTAGCAGTATCCCCAGTGTTCCCAAATGCACCCTGGAGTGCCAGCTGATGTTACAATCTCCAGATCTCCAGCTCCAGAGGGGACGGACTAGGAGGATCTGAGATATTCTGTCTTCTTGTTCCTCCCATGGCAAGATATTTACACAGGGCCCTGTCCCAACTGACGAACATGAACTCAGACACTGAGCTTTCTTTTCAATTCACATCCCCAGCTATAAAAGGAAACATGTCTTTACTCTTAGAAACTAGACCCCCACTGAAGGTCATCCTAATTCTCCACTTCAGTTGCACACTGGAATAAAGTCTCAACCACAATAAAATTGGGTTGTCAGGGAGAAGAGCTCTGGTGATAGCTCTCTGGTGATTTCAGAGTGTAGTCCCAAGCTGAGGCCAAGTCTCAGTATGACTAAGATTAGATCAATCACCCCTTTGTCCTAGAATATTTAAGAATACTAGGGCTGGGAGACATCATAATATTTCTGCAAAGAGATTTTCACCCCTGAGGCTTCAAGATCCCAGGTTCAATCCCCAGCACTATGATCCATGAACCAGAGCTGAGCAGTGCTCTAGTAAATAACTTTTAAAGTAAATATCTTTATTTATTTATTGGATAGAAACATCAGAAATCAAGAGGGATAAAGATAGACACCTGCAGCCCTGCTTTACCACTCATGAAGCTTTCCTCCTATAGGTAGGGACCAGGGGGCTCTAACCTGGGTTCTTGAGCATTGTAATGTGTGCATTCAAGCAGGTGTGCCAACATACAGTATGTATATATATATATATATATATATAATTATATAATATTATATATAATATATAACATATATATTATATATATTACTGAGCTATAAGATGCAGCTGGAAGGAATCCTATTATGTGAGATAAGCTAGAAAGAGAAGGATGAATATTGGCTGGCTCATCTCACTCACAGGTAAAGATTTAAGAAGCAGAATTAGAGAAACTTGAATAAACTGTGGTCTATTGCGACAAATCCAAGGAGTCTGAAGGAGGGAGGCAAGAAGGGGTAGGAAAGGGCTTGGAGGCCCTGTGTCCTGTGGTAGAAGGAGGTGCTAATTTTGTGGTAGGTGAGGTATGTTGATATCTTGAGGAGTTTAAAATTGTGCCCCCAAAACAACCACAAGCATGTATGTCAACATTTTCCTATTAAAATGATCTAATCAATTATGCCAGGCAGCACATGTCCCTAGTGGGCCAGTCCCTGTGTGGGATGCACAGTGATTCTACTAGGACTTTTGAGTGTCTCACAATTAGTCAACTTCATTGGAATCAGTGACTCGCAAGCCTAATGTGGACACACACACACTCACACATACACTTCATTGGCTGATGAACACACGAAGTGGACACACTGCTAAGGTTAAGAAAATGAAAGGTCAGTATGGTCACTATACCATCCTCTCTGCCAACCACGTAAACTACAGTGACTGATCATTCTGTCATCCATTCTCCACCTACGTCTGCTCTTTGCTCCAGAGACTAGCCTGTTTAGAAAGGTTCAAGACTCTCCTGTTTGTGGCTTCCACAGACTTAGCCAATGGGAGATACTTCCATGAGATTCGAGGCTTGAAGCAAAGCAGGGTCATGGTATTTGCTTCCCTGAACCACCACACTTCCAAATGCATCATCTTCTGCAGTCAGTCCTATGCACCAGCTGGATCCCCTGCCCAAGCTGAGAATGTCTTCCACTGTCTTTCCAAAGGGGAGGTGGTTCTAGTTTTCCACTTCTCCTCACTCCAAAGTCAGCATAATTGCATGTTCCTTTCTTGAAGTCCTGCCCCCTAGATATGGAAACAGTATTGTTATTAAATTTTCCTCTTGGGAGTCGGGCGATAGCACAGCGGGTTAAGCGCATATGGCGCAAATTGGAAGGACCGGCATAAGGATCCCGGTTCGAGCCTCCGGCTCCCCACCTGCAGGGGAGTCACTCCACAGCCAGTGAAGCAGGTCTATCTTTCTCTCCCCCTCTCTGTCTTCCCCTCCTCTCTCCATTTCTCTCTGTCCTGTCCAACAATGACAACATCAATAACTACAACAACAAAGGAAAACAAGGGCAACAAAAGGTAAAATAAATAAATAAATACTTTTAAAAAAATTTTCCTCTTATCACATAACATTAGGGGACCATTTGTTTCCAACCAGGATAGTGATGGATCCACTTTGTACCTAGGGAAAGCTGGGCTTTGGAACCCCACTGGGGCATAGGGAATGGAGAGGGGGCAGTTCCTAGTTCAAGAGTGATAATGAACAACAGACTGGCTCAAGATACAGTGAAAGGCTGAGGGTGAGTCAATGTTGTTGCCATTCAGTGTCATCTGGACTGGTGCTGCAGGTCAGTGATGGAACAAGAAGCAAAAGTGAGGAGAAGGATTTTAAAACTCCTCAATTATCTGGGGAGGTGGCTCAGTGGTTGAGCAAAGAACTTGCAACCATAAAGTCCATTTGGTCCCTAGCATCACACATGCCAGAATGACGCTCTGGTTCTCACTCACACTAATGAATAGATATATTGTCACAAGGTAGAGTTTAAGAAACTCTCAAAGTGGGAGTTGGGTGGTAGCACAGCGGGTTAGGTGCAGGTGGCACAAAGTGCAAGGACCCGGAATAAGGATCCCAGTACGAGCCCCCGGCTCCCCATGGTTCAAGGCCCTGGCTCCCTATGGTTCGAGATCCTGGCTCCCCACATGCAGGGTAGTCGCTTCACAAGTGGTGAAGCAGGTCTGCAGATGTCTATCTTTCTCTCCCCCTCTCTGTCTTCTCCTCCTCTCTCAATTTCTCTCTGTCCTATCCAACAACAATGACATCATTCATAACTACAACAAGGGCAACAAAAGGGAATAAATAATAAATAAAAATATTTTTAAAACTCTCAAAGCAATTTAACATGGATGCAAAATTTAAGTATTTTTACAAAAAAGATTAGCCCAGATAAAGATATTAAAACTGGAAATCTTTGCAAGCTGTTCCTTTACAATCAACTGTTTGAAAAGCTGTGATTGAAACCACGAGGCTCTATATGACACTGTGGGTAAATTTCAACAACCTCTTCTACCGAAAAGCTGACTAGGCAGCACATGTGTTTAGATAAAACAAATACAAATCAATATGAACAGTTAGTTTGCTAGGTGCCGGCTACTGTCTCAAGGCCTTTAGCTGGATTTTCCTCACTGAATTCCATAAGGTAAATATTATTATGTTCTCCATCTTGAGGATGAAGAAGATGAACTACAAAGAATAAGGAAGTAGTCAGGGCCACAGTTACTGTGTCCTGATGTCAAGATTCAAATCAGGATTTGAACCCAGATCCTCTGTTTCCAGAGAATATCCCCCTGCCCCAGACTCTCAGTACAAGAATACTAGTGGCTATTTGCCATATCACCATAGTCAAAATAGGGATGAGTATTGTGTATTTCTTCCTGTTTTCCAACTAACTGTCCTTTGTCCTAATTAGGAATGAGATTTGAAAGCATGTTTAAATCTTTTACTTTTAACTGAATCCCTTGTCATTTTTTCTTCCAACCTTTCTAGAGCAGTTCATTATACAATCGAAAAATTCTGCCATAATCTATATAAAGGGAAATGTATCTTTTTCTGAGGAAAATTACTCAGGGTTTAATAGTACATTCACCAGACCTTTGCCTCGGTTTCTCATCCGTTCTGCAGGAATTTCACTTGTCATAGCAAAATAAAGTGTCTTTTTATGCAACTTCCAGTCCTGTGCCATAAATCCCACACTTACCAGCGAGCTGTAAACATCTGTTCCATCCCGGATTGTGATGAAAAATAAGCCGATGTTGCTTCAGAAATGCAGACAAGACCTGAATGTTAACCAGTGTTTCCAGTTCCGTTGACGTCGGTTTAGACCAATCCTTTACCTACTTAAAGTGCAGCATATCACAGAAGGATGTTTTCTGACATCATTTCAGATTAGACAGATGCCCACAAGAACAAACTGTGACTTCTCAAACCAAGATGCAAACGCAGACAAGCAACCAGGCATCACACCAGTCCAACGCCATTCCCATGACCTTCTGGTAACACCACCCACACACAGCACCTGCCACTCACACAGGGCATGAGGCAGGTGTTTTCACTACCCACCTTTAAGGAGGAGGTGAAAGTTCATTAAGTGATTGGTCCCTGATGTGTCCCTGGAACTGTAATCCAAGTCTTATGAAAAGACTTATGGTGCTCCGCATGCAGATAAATGTTCTGGTTTTGTTATACTTCAATTCAATTTAATTTGTCAGAAATCACTATAAACCTAGTTGCAGCAGAGCAATTTGGAAGGTTTTCTTCTCACTGCTCTAAATGATGAACCACCTCTGGCTCTCTTAGCATATTTGTAGAAGCATATGGAGAAAGAGATGGATGAGAAGTGGGTAAGTACAGCCTCTGGAGCCACTGTGCCCAGCCTGAACTATAGCTGCATAATCCCCAGGCAGAGAAAAAGAGAAAGCCATGTTTCTTAGCCTCTCTGTGTCCTAGTTGCCTGGTCTGTAAAAGGAAAGTGAGGAAATACAACCTGTCTTAAAGGTTGTCATGGGGGAGTCGGGCAGTGACTCAGCGGGTTAAGCACACAGGGCACAAAGCAAAAACCAGCGGAAGCAGGTCTGCAGGTGTCTGTCTTTCTCTCCCCCTCTCTGTCTTCCCCTCCTCTTTCCATTTCTCTCTGTCCTATCCAACAACAACAACAACATTAATAACCACAACAATGTTAAACAACAAAGGCAACAAAACGGAAAATAAATAAATATTTTTTAAAAAGGTTGTCATGAGAACTATTATCTACACAGTTCTCAGAGCAGTGCTTGGCACACAGTAAGCACTAGATAAATGCTAGCTAAGCGAATACATCTGTAAATTACTTTCAGCAAGAAATTTCTGTACTTTTTTGAAACTAAAGAGCTACTTCAGTTAGAGAAAGAAAATTACATGGAAATCATTGGCCTAGGGGGAGAGCATGGAAGAAAATTGTGTGTGGGAAAGTGTGTGTGTGTGTGTGTGGGGGGGCGCTCCTGCATACTATGATTGAGTTCAGTGACCATGTTCTGGAGTGGAGAAGCAAGAACCCTTTACCAGGGAGCATGGCACTGCTAACAGTTTTGATGGAACAGTGTGGGTGATCTGAGGTAGTCCAAAAATTAAATAAATAAACAAGTAGGCTGGTGTGCAATGTTTGTCCTCTGTAGCAGATGTTTCTGGATTCCCACCAACCTGCACTGCAAATATCTCACTTACTTGGGAACTGAACTTGTTATAGTTCCTCTTACAGAGTTCAAATTGCCCAGCACCCAAGGTGCCCACTGACACATACCAGACTTTCCCAGCACCCGAGTTAGCACAGTCATCACCAAAATAAGAAATAAGACCCAGGGGGCAATGAAATAGCTCACTTGGATAGTGCACTGGTTTGCCATATGTGCCACCCAGATTTGAGCCCAGCTATCAATGCATTGAAGGAAGCTTCAGTGCAGTAATTATTCTCTCTCTCTCTCTCCTTCTCTCTCTCCCTTTCTCTTTTACCATACCTCTAAATAAATAAATCTTAGATGTTTTCTAAAATGTAGCCTTACTCATCTCTTTGCTGTCAAAAGAAAAAAAAAATTCCATATGTAAAAGAAACTTGATGTAAACCTCACATCTTATGCAAAATATGATCTCAAAATGGATCACAGATGAGATGGTTCAACACAAAAATTACAGAAGTTGGGGCAGGGGGGTTGGATCTCCCAGAGCTAAGATTAGGTGAGGAATACTGAAGCACGATAGCAAAAGTATGACCTATCAAAGAGAAAGAGATCAATTCAGTACCATCAAAATTGAAAAAGGTCTGCTGTGTGAAAGATGAGGTTAAAAACTCAAGAACAAATATGGAATCTATTTACATATTCACTGATGGGTAAAGTATATGTATAAAATATGTACACTAGTATATTCTTCAGTTATGAGAAAGGAAGACAACCTGTCATTGATGACAGCGTAGAGGAATCTTTATTTTTTTTTTTTTTTTGCCTCCAGGGTTATTGCTAGGGCTTGATACCTGCACTATGAATTCACTGCTCCTGGAGGCTATTTTTTTCCCTTTTGTTACCATTGTTTATCACTGTTGTTGTTATTACTGTCATTGTTGTTGGATAGGACAGAAAGAAATGGAGAGAGGATGAGAAGACAGAGAGGGAGGAGAGAAAGATAGACACCTGCAGACCTGCTTCACCGCCTGTGAAGTGACTCCCCTGCAGGTGGGGAGCCAGGGGCTGGAACAAGGATCCTTATGCTGATTCTTGCTCTTTGTGCCATGTGTGCTTAGCCCACTTACTTTTGAAAGGTAAAGTAATAAGATGATGGTTACCCAAGGGTGAAAGTGTAGGGGGTGAGGTTGATGTTTAAAACACAAACATGTAGGAGTAGAAAATAAACACAGAGAGCTGAAGCATTGTAGAATAAGTAGACAGTAATGGTGTCCTGTAACTTTGTAACATGTTGTCACTAAAATGGCAACCTTATTACAACATTCAAATGTTATCAGTGTAACACGTTGCACACCTTAAATTTGTACAACCTTATCTGCCAGATGAACTCAATGAAATGAAAAGAAGAAATTACAGAGTGGGAGAAGTTTAGCAAATCACATACCCAACAAACAAAGTAAATCTAGACTAAAAAGAACTCTCTAAGCTCAATATTAACCATCTCTGAATAAGTGTATGGCCAAAGGAACAACATAACATACATTGGAATATTACTCTGTTACTTATCCTTCACCACTTTCTCCTTCTTCCTCTTTCTCCACTCCTTCCTTCCCTTTCTCTTCATCTTTTATTTCTCCTTCTCTCTTTTTTCCTTCTATTTTTTTTTTGCATAACTTCACGGCTCCCAAGCAACATTTTCTTTCATTCAGATAAAGAGACAGAGAGAAGAGCCACCACTGTAGCTCATCGCCCGCTGGCTTCATGGCTCTCTCTCTCTCCCTTGTGGTATGCAGGAACTCAAATCTCAGCTCAACTTTTCACAGGTGAACTATCTCTTTGACCTTGATTCTAACTTCTGAAAAATGGAAATTATAACACACACAACACATGGAGGAAACTGTAGGACATTATACTGAGTGAAATATGCCAATCACAAGAAGCTATGAATATCACATGTTCTGCTCAACGTAAGGCACCCACACTGGTCACATTCACAGTGACAGACAGTAGAATGCTGGCAGCCAGAAGGTAGGAACAGAGAGGAATGTGGCTTTGTTTAGTAGTAGGTATAGAATTTCAGGGGTTTTTAATATTTATTTATTTATTTTCTCTTTTGTTGCCCTTACTGTTTTTTATTGTTGTAGTTACTATTGTTGTTGTTATTGATGTCGTTGTTGTTGGATAGGACAGAGAGAAATGGAGAGAGGAGGGGAAGACAGAGAGGGGGAGAGAAAGACAGACACCTGCAGACCTGCTTCACCACCTGTGAAGTGACTCCCCTGCAGGTGGGGAGCCAGGGGCTCGAACCGGGATCCTAACACAGGTTCTTGTGCTTCACGCCATGTGTGCTTAACCCACTGAGCTACTGCCCGACTCCCAAATTTCAGGTTTTTGTTTTTTTTTTTAATTTGGAGGTAGGCAACTTGGTTTCCCAACAGCGTGAATGTACTTAACACTTCTGAGCTTAAAAATGGCTAAGGTGTTAATTTTTGTTATGTGTGTTTTACCATGTAAGATAAATTCAATTTTGAAAAGTAGTCCAATTCTCTAAAGGATATTAAGAGACAGCTCACTGAAGAGTATCCATAGTGAAACAGAAGAAGAAGAAGAAGAAGAGGAGGAGGAGGAGGAGGAGGAGGAGGAGGAGGAGGGGGAAGAAGAAGAAGAAGAAGAAGAAGAAGAAGAAGAAGAAGAAGAAGAAGAAGAAGAAGAAGAAGAAGAAGAAGAAGAAGAAGAAGAAGAAGAAGAAGGAGAAAAGAAGGAGAAGAAGAATGAGAAGGGGAAGGAGGGGAAAGGGGAGGAGGAGGAGGAGGAGGAGGAGGAGAAGGTTCATTAAAAGATGTGCCCTATTGCTAGACAAAAGAGAAATGTAAATTGGAACCAACAAAGAGAGATGCAAAAGCATGAGGATAGGCAAAGTAAGTGATGACTTTTATAAAGAGAAATAATGGGGGGTGGTATGCTTTAGTGAAGAAACTGTTACCCCAATTAATTATTTGAAATTATTAAATAGTTCAGTTGGAAAACTGAATTAATTTGAGACCATCGCAGAAAGGTCTAACATTAAAACTAAAAGTGAATAAAATAAAAATAAGAATCACCGTAGAAAAAAAAGAAAAAAAAAGGCCAGATGTTGAAGAGGGCGGAGAGAAGTGATTCCGTTCTTGTTGCTTATGGAAATGCCTAGTGGGTGGCCCAGTCTAGAACCCTGACTTTCTTCTTTTCTCCCTTCTTTCTTCTTCAATTCTTCCTTCTTTTTTTTTTTCCTTTTTGAACAACTCCATGTGTTTACCACTCTGGGTCAACTTTTTCAGATTGGGAGACAGAAGTAAAAGGAGAGAGCAAAAGAGAGACACCAGAACACTGCTACAGTGCCCCCCAGTATCTTGAGGGCCCAGGCTGAAGCTGGCTTATGTGCAGGACAAAGAAGATAAGCTGTCTTGTTGGCCCCTTGACATTTTCTCTTAACGCTAAAAATACATGTATCAGACAGCCCGGCGATCACTTTCGTCAAGAGAATTGTTAATATGGTAGAACACAAATATTCCACCAGTACAATAAACTGTTGATCAGTCCCCAAAAGGGGCAGTTATAACAACTTTGTAGAAATGGAGTTAGTCTTTAAAAAAATATGGAAATCAAGACTCCATGTCAGAAGAAAGACTTGCAGGAAGGCCAGGGAGAAAGCTCAAACTTCTACAGCACCAACTTTCATGCCTGTGGCTCCACAGGGCACAGGTTCAATGCTTCTCACCACCCTCTGCCAGAACTGAGTAGTACACTTGCCCTCTCTCTTTTTTTCCTCCTCTCTCTCTTATTTTATTTATTTAAAAAATATTAAATAAAATATTTCTCTTAAAGCAGCTAGTGTATCATAACAGTGGAATAGATCAGGGTGGTCACTTAGATTTCTATTTTTCCAGGAGGTTCTTTGCTATTATTTTTTGTACCTTTCATTTGACAAACTGGAAAACCATTAACAGAATACAACCATTCAAAGAGAGACTCTTCCTGGGAGGAAGGAGCTTGCCCAGAGGGCCTCCCACTGCCCTGGTCTTTCCCACTGAGAACATTCACCAGAATGATCTTTATCAGATTAGCTGGGGCTGGAGCCAAGAGCCTGGGGGTTAGGACACAAAAGAGAGAGGTATCAGGGGGAGGCAGCAGAAAGCCAGAAACAACATAACTGCCTGAGCTGCATGATTAATTGAGTAGATATAGAAAACAACCTTGAAGGAAAATGGGGGCGGGGCAAAAGAATGAATAGAAAGAGGACAAAGTTCCAACTAAGGAGGGCAAAATGCATCACTCAGAGCCCAGTGACGGTAGCAGTTCCGAGGAAGGATATACAAAACCCTGAAGACAGGTAGGAGACCCAGTAGAGGCCAATGGGGAGGGAGAAAGGCAGGGAAAGGGGGGCAGGATGAGCACAACAGCCTCTATTTCCAATATTACAGGATAATCATAGCAAATCCTACATTCGAGTTTCATACAACATAAATAATTAGAAGAGATAATAATATCCTTTGTTAACAGGACTTATCATTCGTTTAGTGATTTTGATTTCCATGCACAGCCTATAAGCCCACAGGGGACCTTTCTAAAACCAAACTATTAATTACTCCTTCCAAATGGAAGAAGGAACAAAAGCACAAATTCAGAAACACAGAGCACTGGTTCTATGAAACTGTCTGTCCAAACACACCATAGGCCACTGTTTCAACTCTGCCCCACCCCTCCACCAATGCCCCAGGGTTTTCTTGCAGAATGGAAGTGGGGGGTTGGGTTTGTATTTAGACTTATCTCAGGAAGATTTGAATTTCTTGCCTATTGAAAAGTTACTTCTTCTCTGAATTTTAGACTTTTCTGTTGAAATTCAAGAGGATGAAATGAGACTGGAAGACACATGAAGACACACAGTATCTGCACTCAATAAAGGCAAATTCCTTACTCCTATTCTGTCCTCAAGCTCCAATTCACCCAACCCAGCCCTAATTGTGGCAAATTGTCTCACCAACTCTAGCAACCTGACTCATCACACAGGAGAGTTGGTCTTCTATTGTAAGCACTGGTGATTCAATCTGAAATTTGTTTCTCCTGGTTGTTCTTGATGCTTTGTTTCTGATATGCCTCCTTCGGGCAAGTGATCAAAGATTCTGGGCGGTAGCTACTTTGAGAACAACCTCTGTCCACACAGATAAGAGTCGGAGGGCAAAGGCTTGAGCTTCCTTAGAAAACACGTCCAAGATAGATGCTATATTGTCTCCCAAGTGGCCCCAGCAGCTATGGGCCCCAGATAAACAGTAGTAACTTGGTCATAACACCTCATACTGGTTGTTGACCCTTCTGTGCCTCAAGGCCCAGTCCCTAATTGCTGTCTTGGGCATCATCTCCTAAAGAAGCTACTTCTACTCACCTTGTTAAAGTAAAACCCACCCTAAGTTCACTCACTTGACTCAAAGTTGAAATGAAACACAGGAGCACCAGTGCTGAGAGTGTATAGAGAATCAGCCAAGCGAGAAGAGCAAAGCAATGTCTCTCAACTCCATTCTACTGTGAAAAACAAAGACAAGGTGATTTATAAACCAGGAAATGAACAGGAGGAGCTTCAGGCAGGCATCATCTTGAATAATTACATCTTCTGACTTCAAGGGTAGTCAGCCTGGGATAGAAGCAATGAGTATGAGCATTAACCAACAAGTCTAATGACTTCAGTTACATCTAGCTAGAAAAGAAAAAGGGCTGTTAAAATCAAAGGGACTTGCAACCAGGGAGGTGATGCAGTACATTAAGTGGTGGACTCTAAGTGTGAAGTCCCAAGTTCAAGTCCTGGGATTGCAAGTTCCAGAGTGATGCTCTGTTTCTCTTTTTCCTCCTCTCTCTAGTAAATAATTCCCTAGATATGATAATAAAACCACAGGGAGTTTATCATTTAGTATAAAATCCTACAAACTTCTTGCTTCACTTCTTTTTTTTAGATTTTTTCTTTGCTTTTATTTAAAATATTTTTTTATTTATGTATTCCCTTTTGTTGCCCTTGTTGTTGTAGTTATTATTGTTATTGTTGTTGATGTCGTCATTGTTGGATAGGAATAAGAGAAATGGAGAGAGGAGGGGAAGACAGAGGGGGAGAGAAAGATAAACACCTGCAGACCTTCTTCACCGCTTGTGAAGTGACTCCTCTGCAGGCAGGGGCTTGAACCGGGATCCTTACACCGGTCCTTGTGCTTTGTACCACCTGTGCTTAACCTGCTGCGCTACCGCCTGACTCCCGCTGCACTTATTTCTGATAAACTCAATGAAAGGCTAACTCACTTAGCCAACTATTCTGAACCCACTCGTTCCTTAATGAATACAAACTGCTCGAGATGGATTTCAAGTTGGTCTGAGGCATGTTCATTCACTGGCCTCAGCATCTCCCCACTAACATGGCCTTGGTTTCCATCACTCTACAGAAATCATGTTCCCCAAAGTTCCCCACAGTTCATAAATTGCCAAGTCACAGCCTCAAGATCCTTGTCAACTCCTGCAGAACTTAGCCATAATACCAACCTTTATCTGAATACTTTTGCCTCCTTGCATGTTAGGAGATTCATTCTCTAAAGTTTTTCTTTGTTATCACCCTTTTTTTTTTTTCAGAATGTTCCCTGGGTATACCTGAACTGTCTATTCTTTAAGTATAGATGTTCACAACTTTCTGCATCCAGAATGTTCTTCTAAATTCCATACACCCCTCCTAGACAACCCATCCATATTGATACCTCAAAATTTCTCCATTCTAAAAATGATTCAATTTTTTCTTTTTCATCAAATATGCAGGGTTTTATTTTTACTTTTTCTTTGGAGGGGGTTAATGGTTTATATTCAACAGTAAAATACAGTAGTTTGTACATGTTCAACATTTCTCAGTTTTCCACATAACAGACTAACCTCCCCTCCTCCCCAGGTCCTTCTCTGCCATCTGCTCCAGGATCTGAACACTCTCCTCCACCCCGGAGTCTTTTACTTTGGTGTAATACACTGAGCCCAGTCCAAATTCTGCTTTGTGTTTTCCCTTCTGTTCTGATTTTTCAACTTCTGTCTCTGAGTAGGATCATATCATATTCATCTTTCTCTTCCTGGCTGATCTCACTTAACATGATTCCTTCAAACTCCATCCCAGATGAGTTGAAGAAGGTAAATTCACCATTTAACATTTTTAGCATTAGTTGAATAGTGTATATATACCACAACTTACTCAGCCACTTAACTACAGTCAAGTGTGAAATGTTTTCTAAGATTTGATTTATTTATGAGAAAGATAGGAGGAGAGAGAAAGAACCAGACATCACTTTGGCACATGTGCTGCTGGGGATCGAACTCAGGACCTCATGCTTGAGAGTCCAAAGCTTTATCACTGTGCCACCTCACGGATCACTGAAATGTTTTCTTTAACACTGTTCCCTCTCCTCTTTGAACATCAGATGTAAAATGCTGCTAGATTTCTCTAAGTAGATATTCCCCAAAAAAACCTCAAACCCAGCATGCTCCAAACTGAATTCATTATGTGTCCTCATATGTCCACTCTCCATTCAGTGATCCTACCCTCAGTTAAGTCACCTCTGCCTCACAGTTCTCCTTTATTATGAATTTTCTCCTTCCCTCAAGAGTCATGAGGTTACTTCCTGAGTTGACATAGCAATTCACCACTCATTACACATCTCATGTACATAGCCAAAACACAAAGATTCCAAGTGGCAGCTTGGATCATCTTTCACTGTACAGATGAAGATAGTGGAACTCAAAGGATTTAGAGGCCCACCCAATGTTACTTATGCCAATATTCACCCAGTGCAATCCTAATGGACTCCTCCATGCTAGCTGATGTTTGGATGCATTACTAAATTCTTTGAGCCTTCTTTATATCACACTAGAATCAACTTTCCCTGACTACAATAAATGCAATACTAAGACCTAGAATCTGGACAGGCTCTCACCTGGGTTTCAGTCCTTGCTTCGCCATTTACAAGCCTTATGACCTTGGGTAAATTAATAACCTTTCTGAACCTCCACTTTGCTATCTATAAAATGGGGATAGTAAAATCTAATTTAGAGAACTGTAATGAAGACTAAGTAAAGTGCAGAGAGAAAATGATCAAGGTTGTGCCTGATATATTGCAATTACTCTATAAATATTAATTATCATAATAATTATTCTGTCAAGATACTCTAAACCAAAAGGGTAGTGTATAAATGTAATGATATAATATGAAGATCAGAAAAAATACTGATTTTTTTTAAACACAAAATGATAACAAATAAAACACAAGCAGGATCTCAAAAGTGATCATCTTCTTAGTGATCCAAACTTAAGGAATCACTTTCATAAAGTCAGAATAGGCTAAATTGGGGCTGGGTGGTAGCACACCTGGCTGAGTGCACATGTTACAATACTCAAGGACCTGGGTTCAAGCCTCCAGGCCCCACCTGCAGGGGGGAAAGCTTAATGAGTGTTGAAGCAGGGCTGCAGGTGCCTCTCTGACTTTCTCCTTCTCTATCTCCCCTTTCCTCTCAATTTCTGGCTGTCTTTACCAATAATAAATAAATATAATTTTAAAATACATATATATATATATATATATATATATATATATATATATATATATATATATATAATAGACTATAGACTCTCATGCCTGAGGCTCAGTGCTCTGGTTGAAAAAAAAAGAATAGACTAAATCAGCACTTTGACTACCCACAGACTAATAACTTATGACCATTACCTGTAAAATTAATACAGCACTGATTTTGATTCTACATGTCTTTGTAGTTTTTACTCACTCACCAGTTTTCTCTCACTCAAAATGTACAATGATAAGTCATCAAAGGTTTTAAGTCTTGTTGTAACGCTGACAGGTATTAGTGGGAAGATACAGCTCCTGGGTACTATCAGTAGAAGGTCCATTGTCACAGACCGGTCCAGAGAGAAATGCATGGATTGAACATATAGAGAAAAACTATATTGTTTGAGCCCCTGATCCACACTTGCAGGGAGAAAGCTTTGCAAGAGATGAAGCAGTGCTGTCAGTCTCTCTCTCCCCTTCCTTATCAATTTCTGGCTGTCTCTATACAATAACTAAATAAAGATAATAAAGAAATTTTAATAAACCACACTCAAAGCCCATGAACAATCAATCCCATTTATGGATTTCTGGGCAGCATATTTGCCCAAGAAGAAGCATTTAAACTGGAGATATATATATATATGTGGTATAAGGAAGAAGTCAACAGAGACACTAGGTATAATATATGTGTGATAGCTAAGTGAGGCTAGAACCAGAGAGGAATATGAATCTCAGGGAACTTGTGAAATTGTGGTGAGGGAGAGATACTACAGAAGATGACTATTCAGTCATTGTTTCATGGTAGAGTTTTTGAGTTGTAAAGAGTTTTGAACTACAAATCCATTACATAGACATGGTGATTCCATATTTAATATTTAATCAAAGCAATATTTAAACTAAAGAGTTTGGCTTAAAATGGATTGTTATGGTTTGACAGAGACTAAAGAGTGTGTCCATTGGGTGCATTTCATGGTCTACTATAAAACCTACGATCTCCTTCTTTGAAAGTCTAATAAACTCTCCCTACAAGTTCAGACAGCCTCTACCTTATGCTGAGTGGCAGGCAGGGTTGGGAGTGGGGGGACTTCTACATAGTAAAATCCAGAGACTCGGGAGCCAAGAGAAGACTGTGACAGAGCTAACAAGCACTTTCATCTTCAAAGTTCTTTATAAGCAGTGATTAATTAATCCTACCCACACCCATATAAGGCAGTGAGAAGAGATCAAAGAGACTCCAGACAGAACTTGGCAGGATGAACTTGGAGCTGCCTATGGCCCACATATTGAAAATAAGGGAACTGGGTTTTCCCATAATACAGTATGAGATCTTGCCCTGCTTCTTACCATCACCATCACATTCACACTGAGGCGACACTCTGAATGGGAAAGATAACATAATTATAGGGAATAAACAGTTATTGACGCCCTTGTCACCTTCTAACAACATAGAGAAGAAAATAGACAAGTTGTATTCCAAACCACACTTGCTGAGACTAGAAGACAGTTCAAACAGTAGAGTGCATGCCCTGTATTACACTGGGTTTGGATTCAAACCCTGGAACCACATGGGAGGATACAATAGAAAGGAAAACTGTGTGCTGTTAGCTCTGTTTCCATCTTTCTCTCTCTATGTATATCTGAAATTAAAAAGAACAAGAAGTGACCCAAGTGCGATGGAAAGATGCATGTGCAAGGCCCTGGCAATGAAAATAATAATACATCATAATCTTTACTGTTCCTGAGCTTATTAATACCAAATTTCTAGCAAAAAAATTCAATGAGAAAAAAAGAATCTATTACTACTAGATCTATTACAGAAATCATTAGGAGGTCAAAAAGAAAATAAGAAAGGCAGGAAAGGAAAAACAAGCAAAAAAAAAAAAAAAAACAGGAAAGGGCAGTCGGACAGTAGCGCAGCAGGTTAAGCGCAGGTGGTGCAAAGCGCAAGGACTGGCATAAGGATCCCGGTTCAAGCCCCTGGCTCCCCACCTGCAGGGGTGTCGCTTCACAAGCGGTGAAGCAGGTCTGCAGGTGTCAGTCTTTCTCTCCCCCTCTCTGTCTTCCCCTCCTCCCTCCATTTCTCTCTGTCCTATCCAACACTGATGACAACAATAATAACTACAATGATTAAAAAAAGGGCAACAAAAGGGAATAAATAAATAAATATTCTACAGAAAAAAACAGAATCCAGATCGTCAGGACCAAACCTACATATGCTAATGAGAATGGATGATACATTGGAATCATGATTTTTCTTGTATACTTGCTTACAAATATATGAAGAATATATAAAATAACTGAGCATTTAAATATATTTTTAAATACTCTCTGTTATTTGCAACTAATCAGAGAGAAAAATAAACCATTCTGACACATAAAATGCTGAGGTCCAGTATTTTATCCACTGTATTACTTTGTAGGCTATAACCATCCAACTATTTTAAGATATTCTTTAATTTTCTAAAATTTAACAGCTAGATACTATGGAAAAAATATATGAAACAACTACATTTACCAATTATCTTTTCTAAAAATATCAACTCTTGTCATGTTTTTTCTCTCCATCTATATGATCTATCTATCTATCTTTCTATCTATCTATACATGAAAGAGGAAACCAGAGCATCACTGGTAAGTGTGGTGCCAAGAATGAAATATTGAAACTCTGAGAACCCAGCTCCTTAACTACCACACCACTTCCTGGGGCTTTTTGCCATTTTTATGCAAATGAGATGTAAGAGCATAGTCTATTATAAATAAGACAAGCTGCCATAGTGGTTTGGAAAAGAGTGGAAGAAAATCAAATCAGTTAATAATAGGCAAGATTAACTATCTTCTTCCTCTTGAAGAAGATAGTTTAAATTTAAACTAAAATAGTTTAAGATAGCTTTTTTTTTTCCATTTTGTTGTCCTTGTTATTATTACTATTGTTGCCATTGATGTTGTTAGATAAGACAGAGAGAAATGGAGAGAGGAGGGGAAGACAAAGATGGGGAGAGAAAGATAGACACCTGCAGACCTGCTTCACCACCTGTGAAGTGACTCCCCTGCAGGTGGGGAGCCAGGGACTCAAACTGGGATCCTTACTATGTTCCTTGTGCTTTGTGCCACTTGTGCTTAACCCGCTGCGCTACGCCCCGCCACCCTTAAGTTTCTTTTTAACATATTTTGATTCGGGGATCGGGCGGTAGCTCAGCGGGTTATGCGCACATGGCAGGAAACTTGAAGACTGGTGTAAGGATCCCCGTTAGAGCCCCCGGGTCCCCACCTGCAGGGGAGTCATTTTCACAAGCTGTGAAGCAGATCTGCAGGTGTCTGTCTTTCTCTCCTCCTCTTTACCTCCCCTTCTTCTCTCAATTTCTCTCTATCCTACCCCCCCAAAAAAAGGGAAAATTGAAAATGGCCACAGGAGCAGTGCAGTCGTAGTGCAGGCACCGTGCCCCAGCAATAACACTGGAGGCAAAAAAAAAAAAAAAGTAAAAGACCTACATGCCTGAGGCTCTGAAGTCCCAGGTTCAATCCCTACTGGGCCATAAATCAAAGCTGAGCAATGTTCTGGTATCTATCTATCTATCTATCTATCTCATTAAAATAAAATCAATGGGATGGGGGCAGCAGGCAGTAGCACAGCGGGTTAAGCACACATGGCGTGTTGGGTAGTTGCCATCTCCCCCTGGCTTCTTCTTATCCATATGCCTATATAGGGATTTACTGATCCAAAGGTTTGGTCTATTTACATAAATCACTTTTACATAAAGCACTCCAGGGCATTGGTGGTTCAGTTATAGGATTCTCGCCTGTTCCGCCCCCTCCTTGTCACACTCTGATTTTCACCAGTCACTTTTCTCTCCACCCTCTCTATATCACATCCTGTTTCCACCCTACTTGGAGAGTATAAAAACAGCTGCTCTTCTGATTAAAGACACTTGGAAATTGCTTTCCGGCTCCGAGAGTTCCAGAGTGTATCTCCTGCGGAAGTTGGTGCAGCACGTGTTCCTGATCCCTCTCCCACACAGCAGCCTAGATCAGCTCCAGTTGAGTTCTCTCCAACCCAGAGAGCACCGGCTCGGGAAGAAGTACCCTCAGGCTATCCCGGCAATGGCGCAAAGTACAAGGACCTGCATAAGGATCCCAGTTCCAACTCCCCCTACCTCCACCTGAAGGGGTGTCACAACACAAGCGGTGAAGCAGGTCTGCAGGTGTCTGTCTTTCTCTCCCCCTCTCTGTTTTCCCCTCCTCTCTCCATTTCTCTCTGTCCTATCCAACAACAACAACAGTAATGAGAACAATAATAATAACACCAATGATAAACAACAAGGGCAACAAAAAGGGGGAACAAAATGGCCTCCAGGAGCAGTGGATTTGTAGTGGCAGCACTAAGCCCCAGTAATAATCTTGGAGGCAAAAATAAAATATCCAAAAAAGAAATCTTCATATTTCATTTTCAAAACTTACCTTACCAGTGAGGAACTATACCCTGTAATCTAATAATCTTGTTCAAGAAAGAAAGAAATAGAGACAGAGAGAAAGAAAGTAAGAAAAGGAAAGAAAACACTTTTAATCACATTTTTTTAAAAAAGGATTGGGATTAAAAAAAATGACCCTGCCTTAGCAATCAACACCTCCCACCACCTACAACATACCCACTAACCTCTGGTCCTACATTTCTATTTCTGAGAATCAAAGATATCCCTTAAAGCACCACTGAATTCCTACATTTTGTCTATAGTGCTTCAATAGAGCAAACTACCTCCTACACACATCCCACCCCTCTCCACCCATGGAGGAACACACTACACAAATCTAACCAATCACTGTGTCACATTGTCTGGACCTTAGTGACAAAACTTGAGAAATAAAGTGCCAACCACAATGACCAAGCTTCACAGGCAACAGTTTCTAGTCAGTTCAGTAAGTGTCCATTCTGGGACTTGAGACTAAAGCATTCTCTTTTTTTTTCTTGTTCAGACTTTTTTTTAATTTATTTTTTTTTCACCAATTCCATTACCAAAGGTGTGTGTCCACATCCCCACTCCCATAGATAACCACTAGAGTTCTCCCATAGTCTTGAAAATAGTTTGACATTTTGTGTTTTTTTCACATTTGTATATTCAATTATCTATATTCTGCATGAGTGAAACCATTTGATAGAGACTACTGCAGAGACTAAAGCATTCTCTTCTAGCAGATCTGTATTTTTCCTGATGGAGAACTTGTAAGACATAAACAAGTATTTTCATTTTAAAACAATTATCGGAAGTTTTGCTAAATTCACCTGTATTATTCAGATTTGTTTGCTTGTCTGTGAAACATAAGTTTCATGATCTTATTATTCCCAGGATATTTGTTTTAATTCTGACAGGTAAATAGAGAGAACCAAAGAGGGAAAAAAATAAAAACACCCATCATAAGAACACCCTCAGGTGGCAAGGCCCTCCCATGTGATGCTGAGACTGCAACCAAACCACATGACAAAACACGTACCTTACTGGTGAGCAAATGCCCCAGCCCCCTTGACTCATATTTTTATGTGAAGTCCATATGTTATACTGTTGAAATATTTATTTATTGGACTGAGAAAATGTCTCAGGTTGTTAGAAAATGAACTTGCATACCTGAGGTCTCAGAGACCACAAATTCAGTCTCCAGCATTACCTTAATCCAGAGCTGAGTGGCAATCTGGTCTATTTCACACTCCTCTCTAGTTCTCTAATTAGTTACTTAATTAATCTTCTTTAAAAGTATTTATTTATTATGAAAGAGAGAATGATAGGATGAAAAGACCTGAGCATTGCTCAGCACTGACTTAAGTTAGTGCCAGGAATCAAACCTGGGACTTTCGAAGCCTCAGACATTTGAGCTCTGTGCTCGAACAGACTGAACAATCTCCCTGCCCCCCCCCCCCCATGTTTCATTTTAACGATGAATTCCTTGAGAAATTGGGTAGCATGGGAGATAAAGATACATGATGAAACAACACACCAACACACGTTAAAACTTCAGTAAGAAAGTAAACAGGGTCTCTGGTTAAGAAGCTACCTCTGCAGGTGAGCTCAGTCTCTTGGTAGTGGGATTTTGATCATTCTCTCAAATGGGAATGAGTATTTTATTTTTTTATTTGAATTAAAAAATAGCCTACTCCCCATTACTTGTGGCTAGGTGCAGCATACCACTTCAATTAAAAAATAAAAGTTATGAGAAGGACTTTATTTTTGCCAAACAGAAGGTCACATTAAGTACTTCAACTCTATGGGATTAAAACATATGAAAACTGGGAAGACAGTAGCCTATTTGGGACTGGAACTGTTTTCAAATGCTGGATGTTGTATTTTTGTGCTGAATATAAATGTTAATGTGATTTGTCCCCAAATTCTCTTTTTTTCAGTTATTTAAAACATCGCTGAGTGACAAGAAAAATATAGATTCCTTCTTAGAAGAGTTCATTGAAAATAGTTATGAAATGTTAAACCATGTCATCACAACATATTCTATTTTGAACCAGGAGTGAATTGTTGCCAAAGGTAAGTCAAAACGCAAGGCCAAAGTTACGGTCAAAATCAGTGACAGGCTTTTCAGTTACAATAGGATCCACTGTTGATAAAGCGTTCCTGGTGTGAGAGACATTGATGTGAGAGACATTGCACATCTTGGTCTGGGTCTTGGATACACAGTTTTGTTTACTGTAAACAATCGTCAATATTTAAGTACACTATTGAGACGTTTCAATACATCTCAGCTCAGAACTTGAACATGCGACTGCTTCTATGTAACAATTCTAACACAAACCTCCCCCCAAGCTCCGAAAAAGGTTAAGTATAAGCATTAATATAAAAAACAGAATTCGGGAGTAGGGCAGTAGTGCAGCGGGTTAAGTGCACGTGGCCACGCAAAGCGCAAGGACCCCCGTTCGATTCCCCAGCTCCCCACCTGCAGGGTTGTCACTTCACAGGCGGTGAAGCAGGTCTGCAGGTGTCTATCTTTTTCTCCCCCTCTCTGTCTTCTCTTCCTCTCTCCATTTCTCTCTGTCCTATCCAACAACAATGACAACAATAAAAACTAACAACAAGTAAAACAACAAGGTCAATAAAAGGGAAATAAATAAATAAATAAAATTTTAAAATAATAGAATTCATTGTTCTAGAATCTGGGAAACATTTCTGAAGATTCAAGAGAAGTGAAAGGGGTGACTCAATGTCTGTATACATCTCTCCCTTTGGATGAAGCTGCAAAGTCAGATAGGAAGTAGAGTCTCTCTCCCCATATTCCTCCCAACTCTTCTACCTCTGTGATCTCCCAGGCAAGTTCCCAACTTAGGGTTTTTTAGTACACTGTCTTTACATGTATAATGCTCTTTCCCCAGGAGTCGCTTGGTTTATTCCCTTACTCTACCAACCCTTTTTAGCGCTCAGTGAATGCATTCATAGCCATCACCACTAAAGCTCCACCATCCGACTTAATATTCCCCTCCCCTGCTTTGTGTCTCCTTAGAATTTAGCACTATTTATCTCCCTGTTGATCTCCCCACTAGTTCACCTAAAGAACAAATACACACATGTAGACCAGACTTCTAGCTAGAATATGCTAGAAGAGTGCTTGGCATATGTTGTGTGCATATAAATGTACTTATATACACATATAAGTGTACATCCATACTTTCGTTGTTGAATAATGAGCTTATTATCATTCACATCCATTCTCCTCAGCTTTTCTCTTAACCCTTTCCTTGATGTATAACCTTTTTTTCCTAAGATTTCTAGATCTTGGATGGAGAGAGAGTTTAGTCTATAGGTCTAAGAGGAAACAGGTTCAGTCGTAACCTGGCCTTAAGTCAGAGCTGAGCAGTTCTCGCTCTCTCTCTCTCTCTCTCCCTATCTATCTATCTTCTCCTCCAAATTTCTCTCTCCCACCCCTTGAAAAAAGAAAGGAAGGAAGGAAGAAAAGAAAAGAAAGGAAAGGAGAGGAAAAGGAGGGAGAAAAAAGAAAAGAAAGGAAATTTGAAAAATCAAGCCTATATCTTATCCATTGCTTCAAGGCTCATGTGAGCATTTGTGTGACTATTTGCGTCCAAGAGATTGCTCAAAATGACCATTTTAGCTATCGGAACCCCTAATATACACAGCAACTTCTCAGTAGATGACTGTAGATGATTTATGTTAGGTGACACATTCTGGAAGTTATTTCCCTGGGAAGTGAATAGTACCATTTGTAGGTAAATAACTGTGGCTCTAGTTTGGAGACAATTCTGGAAACTTGCATACTACTCATCGTCCTCTTACCAACTCTTATCTCAGAACATTTAAGTTGAAAATCCTTGCAATTCTCTAAACACTTTTTGCTTTTCCCTTATTCTCATTTTTTTTTTCTCCTTTCATCAAGTTTTCATTGAGATAAACAGCCCCACTCTTCCTGGAGGCCAGTTTCCATCATTTTTATTTTGACGGTGGGAGACAGAGATATAGTGGGAGAGACTGCAGCACTGCTACACCACTCATGAAGCCTCCCCTTTGCAGGTGGAGACCAGGGCTTTGAACCTGGGTCCTGGCATATGGTGGGCAAGCACTCCCACCCCACCCCCTTTCCTCTTATTCTTACATATTCCATCCCACTAGAGTATTTCTGATCACCTATAGAAAATTGTAGCATTTACAGAATCTAGGAAAATATAATCTTCAAAACAGATTTCTATATTTGAACTCTTTAGAGAACTTAAGGGTCTCAAATATTGTTCTCATTTTCAAAGACAGCAGTTCCTGGATTTCCAAGCCCATCTCTACCCATGCACATAACATTTACAACAAACAAGACAAACCAATATCTCTTTTTATAGCATCTTTATACAGAAACTTTCAACCATTTATTCAGATGACTGCTCTCAGCAAAGTGGGTGAAGGGCATTAATAGACATTTAGAAATCCCTGTAAATCCATCATCCTGAATGACAGTGTGATGCCCAGGGTGACACCAAAGGGAACAAAATGAAATATGCCACCAGCTCTCCAGAGGTTAATCGATCATATTTCTGGGGCTACCTGGTTTGACATAACCAAATTTGCACTGAAAATCAAGTCATCTATCTTTGCTCGGGTCAACTTAAAAAAAAAAAATTAATCCTGTTTGACCTTTCCAGAGGTGCAAAGAAAAACGATTTTTTTTTTTTTTAGCTTGATGAACACCCTTATAGAAATTCCATACACCTGCTCCGCTGTAATTCTGTCCTGATTGGGTAACACTGAAAGGTCCATGACAAATCTATCCACTGACTTTGGGGTACCCCAGAAGAGGAAATTAGAGCACTTTGCTGTTTTTACTCTGTGATGATAAAGAGAATTTTAAGAGAGGTCAAAGAAAGAAGCTATAGAACTACAGAGAATGAGTGGTTTGATACCCTGACTCACCATTTATCTGAGACACAAACACATCTAGAGAAATCATTAGGTTCCCACAATCAAGCAATTTTTCTCACGAAAAAGGCTGCCAGAATTTGACTCTTCAGTGGCCTCCAGAAAGCAGAGTTGGCCCTCTGCTTCCATTTGTTTTTATGAACTTAATTTAGAATTTACTGGAGGGATGCTACTTTTTTTTTTTCAAATATAGAGACATTTTTCCCAGAAATACAGAGTATTTGAAGTTTAATTTCAATGATAATAGACAAAGGGATGTTTTCTTTTTTTTTCCCTCTCCCACTCCTGTCTTCTCCCTTACTCTGTCTCTCTCTCCCCATCTTTCATGAACATAATCTTGCTTTCATTTTTCCTCTCTCACCAAATATTGCTGGAAATAACCTTTGTGGCTATTAAAAAGAAAAAGGGACAACTTCTAACTTCATCATTGTCCTGAGCTTTTTTGTGTTACAGAATTTCTTCCCATGGGGTGAGGCAGGGGGTGGGGGGAGCCAGTCTGCTTCTCAGAGAATAATGGATGAATTTGATATGTTTAAGGCACGGCTAAATTTTGGCATCAGCTATTCAAGAGGAAGGCCAGTCAAACTGATATCACTGAGTATGTGTAGCCATTCATTCTCAGCACCAAAATACCCAACAAGCAAACAGAATGAAAACCAAGATCGGGCTATGAAAAGTGTCATTTGAGTGTGAGACTCTAGGTAGTGGGCCAGCTGGTAAAGCACACATATTAATATTATCAAGCTGGAAGACTGGTGTTCAAGCCTAGGGTGGAGAAGCTTTGCGAGCTCTGAAGCAGTGCTACAGGTATTTCTTTCTCTCCCTCTCTCTCCTCCTTCCCTTTTTATTTCCCTCTTCTCTATCTAATAATAAAAGGAAGGGGGGAAATGACCACCGGAAGAAATGAATTCATTGTGCAGGCAGTGAGACACAGCAATAATCCTGGTAGCTAAAAAAAAAAAAAAAAAAAAAAAAGGTGTGTGTGAGACTCTAATATGTGTCTCCATTCTTATTTTTGGAGATTTCAGGCTCATCATAAGTATGATGCATGAGTAAATCATGGCAAGGAGAGAGAAGGGTTGCAATAATATTTGGTTCTCACACTTGCTTTTCCCTTTTGTTTGCTGTGCATGTAGAGGTTAAATCAAACTCTCAATAAACTCTCAATTCAATTAGCAGAGATATAAAAACTTGGAGGGGGATAGAATTGGAAAACTTCCTGGAAATCCTGACATGACCTGGAAGTAAAATATCTAAAATGCTCTAAGTGCTTGAAAAATCTTACGCCTATAGATACAACTCTTTCCTTTAATAAGTGATGGTGCAGGGAGAGGCTTCTCCTAAACTAAAAAAAAAGGGGGGGTATAAAAGTATATTTTTGTTTCACTAATAAAAGGCACTTTGTTAAGTTTCTAAGGAGATGAGAGAGAGAGAGAAAGAGGGAGAGGGAGAAAGAGAGGGAGAGGGAGGGGGAGGAGGAGAGGGAGAAAGGGAGAGAGAGGGAGAGAGAGAGAGAGAGGGAGACAGAGAGAGGGAGAGAGAGAGAGGGAGGGAGACAGAGAGAGGGGGAGAGAGAGAGGGAGAAAGAGAGGGAAAGAGAGGGAGAAAGAGAGGAAAAGAGAGGGAGGGAGAGAGGGAGAGAGAGGGAGAAAGAGAGGGAAAGAGAGGGAGGGAGAGAGAGGGAGAAAGAGAGGAAAAGAGAGGGAGAGGGAGAGGGAGGGAGAGAGAGGGAGAGGGAGGGGGAGAGAGGGAGAGAGAGGGAGGGAGAGGGAGAGAGGGAGGGAGAGAGAAGGAGAGAGAGAGGGAGAGAGGGAGGGAGAGAGAGAGGGAGAAAGAGGGAGGGAGAGGGAGAGAGAGAGAGGGAGAGAGAGAGGGAGGGAGAGAGAGGAAGAGGGAGAGAGAGGGGAAGAGAGAGAGAGAGAGAGAAGCTTCACAACACTGAAGCCTCTTCCCTTGTCACACAACTGCTGTGTGGTTCCTGTGATCTAACCTGGGTCACGTGAAAAGCAATACAGATAGTCTACCTGACAAGTTATCTCTCCAGTCTCCATTTACATATTTACATATTTTTGAAATGGATTTATTTATGAAAGAGAGAGATATCACTCCAGCACTTATAGAGCCAAGGATTAAACTCATGATGTCAGAAATATCAGTCTATGGTCTACCTTTGAGCCTTCTTCCAAGTAATAAATTTCATCTTCCAAATAAGTGCTTGTGTATGGATCCACCTACCAGCGGAGAAGCTATTACAGAAACCAGAACTCCTACCTTCTGTACCCCCCCCAAAAAAAAACAACTTTGATCCATATTCCCAGTGGGGGTGAAGTGATAGGAGGAAGAGAATTAGAGGGCTCTGAACTCTAGCTCCATCAGGATCCAGAGAGAAGAGACTAAAAAGAAAAAAAATATTTGGATGTAGTAATAGGGTGACATGTGGCCTAGAGGGGAAGAGAGGACTGGACCTGGAAGAAATAAGGGGCAAAGACATACAAATTAAACAGATAGTTGTAGGGATGACAGTGAACCCATGTCTGCAACCTTGGGAGAACCGTGGTGGTTTGCAATGGAGGGACTTGGGATTCAGAACTCTGGTGGTGGGTACAATGTGGAATTACACCCCTGTTGACATGTTGTTTTGTAAATCAGTATCAAATTGCTAATAAAAAAAAGAAAGAAATCACAAGGGAGTCAGGCGGCAGCGCAGTTCGAGCCCCCGGCTCCCCACCTGCAGGGGAGTCGTTTCACAGGCAGTGAAGCAGGTCTGCAGGTGTCTGTCTTTCTGTCCCCCTCTCTGTCTTCCCCTCCTCTCTCCATTTCTCTCTGTCCTATCCAACAATGATGATGACATCAATAACAACAATAACTAAAACAATAATAATAAAAAAAGAAATCACACACACACAAAAAAAAAAATCACTGGGCAGTGACTCAGTGCTACAGCATATGCCCTGCATGTGGGAGGCTCTAGGTTTGACACCTAGCACCATGTAAAATCAAGGAAAAAATACATATAGTATCACAGATGGTAGAACAGCCTTCTGATTTATCTCTTTCTCCTCCAAAAAGAATGCACAAATATCTTCCAATAGTTTACTATATAGGAATATAGTAAAATTAAAAGTTTATGCCTTATAAATAGCATACTATATAAATAATATGATACGTACATTAATATATAAGGAATATAGTGATTCTATGTACTAATACCGTATAGCAGTATATAATATCTTATACTCAGCCACTTATACCAGGACCAAGGACTGCCAAATGTGTCGGCTGAACAACACTGACTTAAGTTGAAACACTCTGTTAGGAACTGCTGCTGCCCCACCAGTGCAAAAGATTTGATCTCTTTAAAAGTGGATGAAACAACACAAGGATTGCCACCTCAACATGCTTCAGTTCAGACTGTATCCAGAGACTTCACGTGTGGAATGACAACCCTTCAACTTCATTACTCGGGTGAGACCTTTCCTTTCATAGTATACTCTAATTTCATCTCAGGTGGTTCACTTTCTAACAAAGTCCCAAAACCTAGATATACACCAGTTTCTGTGAGAGAGAGCATATGTTCACACGTATCCATAAACTACTACAAAATATATGCCTGAAAGCAGAAGTGCACTAGAGTTTGCAGTGAGTACCCCCCTAACACTTCCTCTCCACTATTCCAAGCTTTGGGTCCATGATTGCTCAACAATTTGTTTGGCTTTGTATGTTAACTCTCTTTTCAGTCACCAGGTTCCAGATGTCACCAGGATGCCGGCCAGGCTTCCCTGGACTGAAGACCCCACCAAGGTGTCCTGGAGCTCTGCTTCCCCAGAGACCCATCCTACTAGGGAAAGAGAGAGGCAGACTGGGAGTATGGACCAACCAGTCAACGCCCATGTTCAGCGGGGAAGCAATTACAGAAGCCAGACCTTCTACCTTCTGCAACCCACAATGACCCTGGGTCCATGCTCCCAGAGGGACAGAGAATGGGAAAGCTATCAGGGGAGGGGGTGGGTTATGGAGATTGGGTGGTGGGAATTGTGTGGAACTGTACCCCTCCTACCCTAAGGTTTTGTTAATTAATCCTTTCTTAAATAAAAAAAAAAGTGGATGAAAATATAAAAGGATCCAGTGAAGCAAATCATTTTGTTAATGCCTTACTGAGACCTTACTTAGGCCAGCTCAACTCAAGATCCTCAACCCACTCGCCATGTCTACAGACGATCACACCTTCCTCTGGGAGTTCTTTCAACCTTCCGAGACAGCCTGGTAAGTGTATATGACAGTCACAGATCACAGTACTGAGATTTAAACAACAAGTCACATTCCCTGTTTAAAACTGGGGTACTAGAAAAGAGGTGATCCTCCCTGGAAAAGCCTCACATGGCCTGGAAGTGAAATATTTTAAACAAAACACTCTAAGTGCCTGAGAAGTATTACACCTATAAATGCAAGTGAGAGAATTAATCGTGAACATTTTCAGAATTTCTGAAACATCTAACTCCAAACTGCTGAGTGTCAAAAATATCACATGAAACAGGACCTTTACATAAAATCATTTTTTTAAGGGAAGAATAGTTTGGGAAAAAATTAAGGAGACACATAAACTACTTTTCATCCTTTCAGAGAGAAAAAAAAAACTCTTAACAATTTAAAATGTGTTCCTTTTATTATCTTCAGAGATCCACCATTGACTAGCTAGCCAGTTTCACTGTGAAGGAGTAATGACTGGTCTTTGTGTCTATATATATAAGTATGCACACTTTCAACAAGAAATACCCTGGTGTATGATTTTGAGACTCAATAAACATTTCATTTGTATTATTTTGGCTAGCAGTACTTCGATTGCCATATTAAATCTAATTAGTTTTACAGTGGAAATAAAAGCAATACACACACACACACACACACACACACACACACACACACACTGCCATGTTGCTTCTTAAGTGAATGATATCCTTTCATCTTGCAACTGGTCAGCAATTATACAATGAGTCCAATCAATATAGACAGCCAACACAAATAAGTCAGACATAACTGGTTTTGTATGAATTAATAAGTATGTAATGAGTCTTTGCTGCTTGTTAGCAAGAATTCTGCAGATAATTGTCTCCATTCTCCATTCCTCCCTTGAGTCTGGAAACAGCTTAAAACAGTAGCCCAAAGAAAAATGTATGGCAAGTAAGCTTTCGTTGGTGAACATTTATTTTGGACACCATCAGAGAAATAATTTGGTCTGTGGTATTTTCCACACAGAGCTGGGACAGCAATAGCATCCATGCTACTTCTACTCTATCTCCCTCTGATATTTAAACCTTGGAATCAGTTGCTCCTGGTTCTGGAATCTTTGAGCTACCACTTGTCATTCTTTCTTTTCTTGATGCATGATTATCTTGGAGACACGAGCAAGTGGTTGCAGCCTGAGGACAAATTCATAGGAGTAAGACTTCCTGAAAATATGCTGGTGACTGATCTTGTTCCAGAAGCTAATTCTTTGTTGAAATTGAACCCCAAGCATTTTACCAATGTATATTTAATGTACAGCAATGCAGAGGATTTGAACATCAGCTTCCAGTGTGAATTCACAAAGTACTATTTCTAGACACTGCTCCTTTTAAAAATAATTCTAAATTCCCACTACTATGAACCCTTCCAACAATAATAGTAACATCCCTTGCAACACATCCTAATTTACAAGCACTCTTGGATGAGGTATAAAAGCCCTGTGGACAGATAGGGCAAGTCTAATTCTCTTCCATTATTATATGAAGGAAATGAGTCCAGAAAGGGTAAAGTTACTGGTTTATGGTTAAGAGGAAGCAGAAATGAAATTAGAATCCAGGCCTGGGAGCAAGAAAGCTCCATCTTACTTTCCAGCAAAATACAACCAGATTTAGCCCGAATAAAGCAAAACAGTAGCAATAATAATATTGGCAGTTTTATCATAACAGGGAAAGACTAAAATAGAACGTGGCCAATGTTTGCAAGAGGCAACTGGGGAGAGATGGACTTTATTTAAGATTATGAAAAGAAGGGCTGGGCAGTAGAGTACCAAGTTAAACATATATAGTGCAAGGTGCCAGGGCCAGCACAAGGATTCAGGTTTGAGCCCCCAGATCCCCACCAGCAGGGGGGTCAATTTGCAAGCGGTGCTCAGGTCTGCAGGAGTTTATCTTTCTCTCCCCCTCTCTGTATTCCCCTCCTTTCTCCATTTCTCTCTGTCCTATTCAACAACAATAGCAGCAACAACAACAATAATAGCAATGACAACAATAACAGTGGGAAAAAAATTTTTAAGATGGCTGTCAGAAGCAGTGGATTTGTAGTGCAGGCTCCAATAGAAGTTTGATTGGAGGCTTGTTAGCTAAAAAAAATAATAATAACTAACTAGAGATTCCTGTGTGGACCTATTGGCCTACTCATTTCTCATGAGCTGCTTATCTGCTTAGCTGCAAGGGAGTCAACTACCTGAAAAGATGTTAAAAGCATCTCCTCCCCAGGCAGGTAAGGTCGATGTCCTCATTTAAGACTGTCTTCAACTTTTGTTATCATAATTCCTGAAATGTGATAACTCATTGATTGGCCATCCACTGCCTTCCATATTATTGTGTTCAGTTTCTACTCAAAGTTATGACCTGGTCATCCTCTAGGGAACTCTAAACTTAACTCCTCAGTATACTTGAGATTAGGATTTAAGACTGCCAGTATCCAGTCAAGATTGATCTCTGCTACCTAATTTTAATTAACCACTGTATCAGTTATCAATGATCAAGAGACAGCACATGCTTATTCAAGGAGAGAGGGTTCAGTATAAGCATAAACTCGGTGAACATGATACTATGAGCTAAGCATTACATAAATCCTAAAGAGATCTAAGGGTTGCAATAGTGCAGATGAAGAGTTGGGGGGTCCTCCATTTTGTAGATAGCCAGCAGGCAAATTTTAGTTAAATTCCAAAGGGTCTGTGGCTATAGTAGTTTTTTTTTTTTTCCTTTTTCTTTTTGCCCCTGGCCTGAAATCTGATATGCCAGGGAATCATCCAAGTTATTGTCTCCTGAGATGATGTTATGGCTGGAAAACGGACCAGAAAGCTGGATCAGGGGAGAGAGTGGCTCCCTAGTATTTGTTTGGCTTTGTATGTTAACTCTCTTACCAACCACCAGGTTCCAGATGCTAGCAGGATGCCAGCCAGACTTTCCTGGACAGACAACCCCACCAATGTGTCCTGGAGCTCCACTTCCCCAGAGCCCTTCCCCTCTAGGGAAAGAGAGAGGCAGGCTGGGAGTATGGATCAACCTGTCAACGCCCATGTTCAGCGGGGAAGCAATTACAGAATTCAGACCTTCCACCTTCTGCATCCCACAGTGACCTTGGGTCCATGCTCCCAGAGGGTTAAAGAATAGGAAAGCTATCAGGGAAGGGGATGGGATACAGAGTTCTGGTGGTGGGAATTGTGTGAAGTTGTTACCCCTCTTATGCTATGGTTTTGTCAATGTTTCCTTTTTATAAATAAAAAAATTTTAAAAAAATCCTAAAGAGAATTTTGTACTATCTGTCTTGCTAAAAATAAATAAATAAATAAAAAGGAATACTGATCAACTGCCTTCAGTGTGAATAGCAATGCTATTTCCCTCAGTTACTAGCGTCAATCCCTCATCCAGTAAAGCAAACCCCTCTTGGTCTGCTTGTTCCATAATACAAGGAATTCAAGATAGCCAGATAGTAACCTAATCAATGTAACAGTGATTGCAGAGATCCTGGTTTAAGAATTCATCTCGGGTGGGGGAGACAGCATAATGGTTATGCAAATAGACTCTCATGCCTGAGGCTCCTAAGTCCCAGGTTCAATCCCCCGTACCACCATAAGCCTGAGCTGAGCAGTGCTCTGGTGTTTCTCTCTCTCTCCTCTCTTCATCTCTCTCAAAAATAAAATTAATTTAAAAAATTAAAAAAAAAAAAGAATTCATCTCTTGGAACTCAGACCACAAAGCCAAATGGAAAACAAAAATGTTATCATCAGCTTATTAGTGTGAAGGCCCACTCCCGTTTCCACAATCCATACCCACATGTTCTGGCCTGGAGAATCAGCCCTACAGGGTCCATAAAGGCAGGTGCATACAACCTCATCCACTTAGGATGCTCTCTTTTAGCTGGCCCTGCAGGCTGACTTTGAGGCCATGGAGATAGAATTAATTCTCTTTAAATAACAGTATAAAATAAAGTATGTATGGGAGTCGGGTAGTAGCACAGCGGATTAAGTGCAGGTGGCGCACACTGCAAGGACTGGCATAAGGATCCTGGTTCGAGCCCCCAGATCCCCACCTGCAGAAGAGTCACTTCACAGGCGGTGAAGCAGGTCTGCAGGTGTCTATCTTTCTCTCCCCCTCTCTATTTTCCCCTCTTCTCTCCATTTCTCTCTGTCCTATCCAACAACGATGACATCAATAACTACAATAATTACAGCAATAAAACAAGGGCAACAAAAGGAAATAAATAAACAAATGTCTAAAAAAATAATAAAATGTGTATACGAAGGCTATCACACCCTAATCTGACCCCAGGGGGAAAAAAAAAAAAAACCTCTTCATCTAAGTTGACTAGACACTACTCAGAAATAAGGATGGTTCAATATAAGTGAAAGAGCACTGCAAATCACTTAGATTTTAAATAAGACATTATCTGGAAAATTCTGTAAAGAGCTTATTTTGAGTGTGTTATTCATTGTAAGGAAGTAGTGAGGGAAAATAATACCAAACATTAAAGGAGAAGCAAGAAAATAAATCTAAAAGAGAGAAGTAAATATATATTGGCATTGTTCCAATAGGCCTGGAGTTTTTTGAGTGACTGTTTAGTCTGTCCCCTTTAAAGCACACCCCTTCTTTACTCATCTCTACATTCTAGAGACATGTGATCTATGCACCTGGGTATCTTATTTGATCTCCATCATTCTGAATATTTTACCACATTCCCAGGTAAGTGTGATTCTAATCTCTTTCTAAAGAGAATACTCTTAAAGACTATTAGAGGCTCAAATCATTTCCATCTGTGCTTTAGTAAGTGTGTGTGTGTGTGTGTGTGTGTGTGTGTGTGTGTGTGTGTGTATTCTCTGTAATTTGCAGAGAAACATTGAAGCTAATTATCTCTCCCAGTACAAGGTCAAGGTCCCTATAATTCTGCAGAGAGAGATAGTCCTGGGGACAAGACATTCAGAGAAAATGACAGACTCTTATCACAGAGAGAGCAGGACTGAGATCAAGAAGCGCATGGAAACTTCTGTTCCCTCTGAGCTGCAGAGAAGAAACTCTGGCTTCAGAATCTTTGCTTCTATTTTATACAAACGGTTAGACACCAAAGCCTCCTTGCAAATTCTCATCATTATCTAACCTCTTTTTTCCAACACAACCAGTCGCTGCACACAGAGTGAGCCAATTTGGACAGCTGTAGAATGATTACATCCTTCATCTAATAAAAATTAAAAGGAGGGACAGGGTGGTGGCTCATTTGGTGGGACACACATATTATCATGCTCAAGGAGCTGGGCTCAAGCTCCTAGTACCCCCACGAACATGGGGGAAGTTTCATAAGCATAGATCTTTGTTTTTGGTGTCTTTCTATCTCTCTGTCTTACATCTCTATAAAGAGAGAGAGAGAGAGAAGGAGGAGGAGGAGGAGGAGGAGGAGGAGGAGGAGGAGGAGGAAAAATGGCTGCTAGGAACAGCGGAGCATTGAGCACTTGGTGGTGAAAAAAAAGAAACGAAAGATACCATGTTTAGGGACCCAAGTTCAAATCCCTGCTCCACACCTGCAGTGAGAAGGCTTTGTGAGCAGTGGAGTAGGGCTGCAGTTTTCTCCTTTCTTTCTTCCTCTGATCTATCCCTCCTCTCAGTTTCTTTCTGTTCTATCAAATAAAATAAAAGGAAAGGAAAGAATGGCTGCTACTAGTGGTGGATTTGTCAGGCAGGCCCCAGGCCCCAGTGATAACTCTAATGGCAATAAAAAAAAAAGTTAAACATGAATGAAAGATACTGAAATTCCCATTATTATATTTAAATCCCTTTTTATCTGTTACCTCTTTAGCTTGTTCACTGCTTATCTCACACTCTTTACCTGAATTGTTCTAATCGCTTTCATAATTCCTATCAAACAGTACACAGTGATTAAATTTTGAGTGAACAGGTAGAAAATGTTCTCTCTTAGTTTTGAGGCAAAAATATAGGTCCCTGGTCACAAAAGTTCCAAATCTCGGTGGATAAGAATTTCAGCATCTTCTAGTCATCTTCCCCTAACATTTCACTCTCTGGGTGGATGGACCAAAATAAAAAATTATTTTTGGGAAGCAGAAGAAAGAAGTTCTGGTTTCTGTAGTTACTTCTCCACTGGACATCAATGTAGACCAATTGATATATACATCCAGCTATCTTCCACCAGTGACATAGGGTTCTGGAGAAGTAAGATTCTTGCTTTATTGTCCTTCAATGTTAATTCCTATCTCTTATATAACTGATATTTTAAGGGTAAGGATCGTTTCAGATATCATATTCTTCACAGAATTGACCTAGCTTACTTGAATATAGTGACTTCTTTCAGTAACTTCTTGAATGAATCAACTAAGAGTGAAGTATAAACTGTCTGTTAATAGAATGTGCTTACAGGAAGGTTAAGATGGTTATATGGGGAATGGAAAGCCAGAATAACAGTAGCACACAGGACTTGTACATGAGAGGTTCCATATTAGTCCACAGTACCAACAATAGTCAGAGCTGAATGATGTTGTGGGCAAAAAAAAAAAAAAAAAAAAAAAAAAGGCAGCATTTTCTCCCCTACTTCTCCTCAATTCCACATTCTTTCACAGAGTTGCTTGTTTAAAGGAGAAAAAAAATATTAAAAGAAAGAGATGCACCATAAATTAATCTCATTTCTTTGAGTTTAAATCTTCATCTTTTAAGATGTAAAATAGACATCATTCTTCAAGGGCAATACTTCTAAGTAAGAACACATGTGTCTGATCTTTTCCAGGAAACAGATTTCCATGAAGAAGAGGATAGCCTGGTGCTACTGAGACTAGGATGAACAACCCAGAAAGGGAGGCTGGGAACACCAAGATAAACTCCAACCACATCATGATCTTACCCAGACTAATCCTGACTGGTGGTCCCTGGGAGCCTCCTTGGTGGTCCATAGACAGGATTCTTGAGGAATCCATGTTTATAATAAAACTGTGCCTTTGTTTTTGTTTCTGGAGTGAATTAATCATTTAGCTAGGATAGTAAATGAGGATCAGACACAGCCTTTCAGCAGAAGCAGTTGCTTTTTGTCTCATTAATACTGAGAACATGTTTGGCACTGTAGAATGTGACTAAGTGAAATGTGTCAACTCCAGTATCTTGCTCCCCTGATAAAGTGATTCCAAAGAAAGGAAAGCATTAGGTCATTCATATTATTCCTCCTAATTTCATTTTGAGTTGCTCTCTAGACCATCAGATTAAACCTTTGTCAATATCAGGCCCTTTATTTCCTTGAGGATGGTCCATTATCTCATGCTTCCAAGAAATCTTTTTATGCTCCCTGTTTATCTAAAAGACTATTTCCCCTTCTTCTGCCCCAAACTCTGATTCATTCTTCAAACTTGAAATTAAGCACTACTTAGCCATGAAAGCCTTTTGTGACTCCTCCAGATAAATGCTTGTTTCTTAGTAGCCACTGACACTATGGATTAAAATAGTATGTTTACTTGTCTTTCTGTTTCAGTTACTTATGACTATGTAGCACATCAGCCCACAACTTACTATTTTAAAACAATATATCTTTTAAATATTTCACAGTCCAACTGAGTTTAACCAGACATTTCTTCTGATTCATGTGTGTAGTCTTAACCAAGGTCACTCCTGTAGGACATTCAACTGCCTGCAGCTTGAACATCTATGATGATCTCTTAAGCTCTAAGGCCTTGAGCCACATAGTGGTCCAGCATTCTACACTCTTTCTTGCTCATTACCACATGGCAACTGTATTTCAAGAGAAGAAATACAGAAGTTGCTTGACTGCTTGAGGGCTAAATTAGAACTTGTAAAACCTTACTTCTTACACTTTTTATTAAGCAAAACAGGTCACAAGTCCCTTCTCAATTGCAAGTGAAGAGCTAAAAGATTCTATTTCTTGATGGAAAGAGCAGGAAAGAATTTCTGAGCATATTTAATCCACTATATTCCCCCACCAGACCAAGAGTTCATTCCAAACTGCAGTCCTACAAAGAAAGGATGCTTTGGGGATTTTGACCGCACCTGAGATCTCATAGGCACCAGACACATTTTCTACAGTGAACTCCATGTTATGTTTCTCCTCCTTAAAACAGGAGCCATTTAATACTTGTGATAGATAGATAGATAGATGATAGATGATAGATAGATAGATAGATAGATAGATAGACATGGAAATAGAGGAAATTTAGGCCAGTTATTTATTGGCTTAGAGTTGAATCAGTCTTGATATTTTAATACTCATCTCAACTAATACTCATGCTATTATCCCCCTCTCTCTCCCTCAGCTATTTGGTTCCAAATGGAGTAAAGAAACACTTTATTCTCAGGGCACATGTCTCTAATACCATTTGTGGCATTCAGTCAATCCTCTGAAATCCTAGTCTTTCGCCGTCTCATAGATTTTTTTTTCTGATTTTCTTATTACCTTTATTTGATAGAGACAGCCAGAAATCCAGAGAAGGGGAAGATAGAGAAGGAGAGAGACAGAGAGACACCTGCAGCCCTGCTCCACTGCTTGTGAAACTTTCCCCTTGCAGGTGGGGACTAGGGGTTCAAACCTGGGTCCTTGCGCACTGTAATGTGTGCACTCAACCAGGTGCGCCACCACCCAGCCCCATTTCATAAATTTTCTAGGTCACGTGTGGATCTTGTGTCAAGCAACTTTGGATATTTACTGAAGGCATTTGTGGTGTTCTATATAGAAGCTGCTAAAATCATCTTTCTTTTCTTCTTTTTTTCCTCCAGGGTTATTGCTGGGACTCAGTGCCTGCATTACAAATCTACTGTTCTTCGTGGCCATTTTTTCAATTTTTTTTTTAATAGGACAGAGAGAGATTGAGAGGGGTGAGGGGAGGGGAAGGTAGAAAGAGGGAGAGACAGAGAGACACCTGCAGACCTGCTGCACTTCTTATGAAGTGACCCTCACTCCCGTAGATGGGGAGCTGGGGTTCAAATGGGTGGGATCCTTGCGTGGGTCCTTGCACCCCTTAACTGTCTGTGCTTAAGACTTCAATTCAGGACATACCTCTGGAAATATCCTAAAGTTTTGTCCTTACAACCTTTCATAGTTTTTCTCATCAGTGAGATTTTCCCACACAATCAGTACCTGGCCATTCAAATAATTTTCTCTGGCTCCCATGAATGGCCTAGCCAGAGCACTTCACATATTGGGAGCTTCAATATAAGCCTGATGAGTTTTCCAAAGCACTTCCTCTCAGGATTAAGACCCATTGAGAAAACTCAAACAAAAGACCCAAATGGGGTAGCATCTCTCACAGCCAGCATGACTGATTGCATATTCCTATCACAAATCAATCTTTCCAGTCAGTTCAATGGAAAATGATGGTTAGTTCAGGCTGTGTGCACACAGGCCTCAAGTCTACCATCCAGGGTGTCATCTGCTATCCTAATAATGTATGAATAAAATTAGGTAGGTGCCAGAAGCAGGAATAGCACCTCAGCTGGTAAACAAATTCCAGCCCTTGGGGGTCGGGCGGTGGCGCAGTGGGTTAAGCGCATGTGGCGCAAAGCGCAGGGACCGGCGTAAGGATCCCGGTTGGAGCCCCCGGCTCCCCACCTGCAGGGGAGTCGCTTCACAGGCGGTGAAGCAGGTCTGCAGGTGTCTATCTTTCTCTCCCCTTCTCTGTCTTCCCCTCCTCTCTCCATTTCTCTCTGTCCTGTCCAACAACGAATTGCGTCAACAAGGGCAATAATAATAACCACAACGAAGCTACAACAAGGGCAACAAAAGGGGAAAAAATGGCCTCCAGGAGCGGTGGATTCATGGTGCAGGCACCGAGCCCAGCAATAACCCTGGAGGAGGAAAAAAAATAAATAAATAAAATTTTAAAAAAAAAGAAAAAATTCCAGCCCTCGTGGGACTCATGTCCTAGAGAGAAAAAGAAATAATAAGTATAGTAATTAAATACTAAACAGAGCAGAGTTCTCTAGAGAAAAAAACAACTAGAGATTGAGAGGTACATACCTAGTAGAGAGCTGTTCTGCTGTGTGTTAAGCTCTCGGTTCAAGACTTAGTACCATATGGGAGCAGGAACAACAGCACAAGGAGGATTTCCATGGATGATGGAGCACTACAGTTCTCTCTCTCTCTCTCTCTCTCTCTCTCATCTTCTCTCCATCTATCTGCCTATCACCCTCTCCTCTCTACAAAAATTAATTTAGAAATTAATAGGGCCAAGAATATTGTGCATGAATGAGGTTCTGAGTTTATTTCCTGGTACTGCACTAAAAAAGAAAAGAGGTGGGAGGTTGTTGTTAAAATTTTCGGAGGCTCTTGCCGGCCGGGCTAGCTTCACAGGCGGGTAACAGAGACGCGGAGACAACGGCTGGGCAGGGAAGCTGTATTTCTTTATTCAGGAACAACGATTCATAAACTAAGACAAACTAATCACCAAACAGAACTCTGCTGTCTCTTTGCGGCGGCGCAAGCACTCTCTCTTACTCTGTAACTCAGGAACCCTGTAACTCTCTTTTACTCGAACTCTGCAACTCTTCAACTCTCTCTCTGGAACTCAGGAACCCTCTCTCGGGGTTCCTTGGGGCGGGGCCAAACGGCCCACGAAATTAGCAGGACTGATCCGATTCTCTTGGGGGGGGGGGGACTAGAACCCAATGTAAAGCATACGACAGGAGGTGACACAGTGGATAAAGAGTTTAAACTTTCAAACCAAGGCCCAGCATCACATATGCCAGAGTGATATTCTGGCTCTCTCTCTCTCTCTCTCTCCCTCTCTCCCTCTCCCTCTCTCTTTCTTTCTCTCTCCTCTGTCATATCAACAAGTAAATAAATATTTTATATAACAAAACAGAAGAGAATGAAAAGGAAGAGAGGAGAAGAAAGGAGGGGAGAGGAGAGGAGAGGAGAGGGGAGGGGAGGGGAGGGGAGAGGAGAGGGAAGGGGAGGGGAGGGGAGGGGAGAGGAGAGGGAAGGGGAGGGGAGGGGAGAGGGGAGGGGAGGGGAGAGGGGAGGGGAGGGGAGAGGAGAGGAGAGGAGAGGAGATGGGAGGGGAGGGGAAGGGAGGGGAGAAGAGAGGGGAGGAGAGGAGAGGAGAGGAGAGGAGGGGAGAAGAGAGGGGAGGAGAGGAGAGGAGAGCAGAAGGGAGGAGAGGAGGGCAGGGGAGAGGAGAGGAGAGAAGAGGAGACGGGAGAAGAGGAGGAGGAGAGGAGAGGAGAGACTGAGGAGAGGAGAAGAGAGGAGAGGAGAGGAGAGGAGAGGAGAGGAGAGGAGAGGGGAGGGGAGGGGAGGGGAGGGGAGAGGAGAGGAGAGGAGAGGAGAGGAGAGGAGAGGAGAGGAGAGGAGAGGAGAGAAAGAAGAGGGCAGGGAGGGGATGGTAGGGGAGAGGAGGGGGAGGGAGAGGAAGGGAGAGGAGGGGTAGGCGATGAGGAAGAAAGAACTAGGATGAAATAAGTGAGAGTTAACTAGAGTAATAAATCAGACATGATGGTCAAAAGAACTTATCCCAGGAGGCATGGCTTTGGTTTGTGGGATTCTTTAGTACGTAGGAATTATTTCTTTTTCAGGTTATTTAGTTCAAGTGCTTCATAAGCATTGTCCATTCATTGAAGACATTTTTACACAAATGCTGACACATCTAAATATTTACTCAGACCTTAAGGTTGTTTGTTGAGAACAGTATTCCTTATTTATAGATCACAGTATTTGTTTTCATGTGACCTTGGTTTGTTGCAACCAACTGTCTAGTAATCTCAAATGTGTTTAAGATCAATGCAGTGAGAACCCTTGTTGTTATTGCTCCCATTTTAATTATTTTCCTTCATCTGATAATTACCATTGTCTAAAGAATTACAAAGGGGACCACAGTAAAACAAGGCACACTCTTCTCTTTGGGAATATTTTAGAAAAACTAATGTGGGCAATAAACTTAATTATAATTAAATAAGGGCTGACTTGGAGCTGAAGGCTGTGTGTGTGTGTGTGTGTGTGTGTGTGTTTTCCAAAGCACAGCTGTGAGCACTGGAACACAGTCCCCTCTGGGGAGGAGATGGGCTTTCAGTGCCACAAGGGAGCTGAGATTCCTTAGGTCACCCAAGGACCATATGGAAGCTAGCTCACCAGTGTTTATACCTTGATTCTGGAGAAAAGGCCTGTGTGGTTGTGACCGACTAGCAGCTGGAGAGACAGAGTCACACATCAACAAACAACATGCTTCAGAAACAACTGGCCGACAGGATAAGAGAAACAATGGCCCCAGTCGATCTCTCGGCTTGGGTAAGCCAGTTTCCCAGGGAACAATCTGTGCAACAAGTTCTGTTCCAGGTACCAAGCAGAGTTCCTGGGAAAAACAGAATAGTTGTATTCATTTGTGATTGCCATGGTAACAAATTCCTACCAATTTTGTAGTCCCAAACATCCTTTATTAGCTCACAGTCTGTGGACCCAAAGTCAAGAGACTTCCTGGTTTAACTGGAGCCTTCTGCTCACAGGCTTCCAGGTGGTCTAGGGTATGACCAGGAAGGACTGCTTTCATCCTAGACGGCCCTAGGAAGGAAGTCTCCCCCAAGTTTACTCAGTTTCTAGGTTGGGTTGTAAGACAAGGTCCCTGAGGCATCCTGACAGCTCAATGGGGGTCACCCTCTCATTTCTAGCAGTCATTGCAGCCCCTGGCTCATGGCCTGTAGCTTCAAAGCCATGAAGCCAGAAGATGGGCTGTTGTTCTCACTCTCACTCTCTTTATTTCTCCTTATCTTTTTCCCACTGTGTTTCATCCTGACTTTCTGTCTTCATCCTCAATATTTAGGAGTTAGTAGAATTCCACTGGGCCCACGAGAAAAATCCCCAAAAATCTTCCTACTTGGAGGTCAGCAGTTAAGCAAACTGTCTTCCACATATAAAGCTTCTTTTTTGCTGTGTAATACTAATCTTTGAAAAATAAGCATTATATTCGTTATTACAAGTAGAGGGGACCAGAGCACTCTCTACCATATTATATGGTGCCAAGAATCAAACTCTGGCTTTTGTCTATTTAACACTGAATTACTTCTCTGACTCTGGTATGAAATGCTAACTTACACACAGGTTCTGGGCATCATTGGGAGTCACTATTATAGCTGCTAAAAGAAATGTCTTTTAGTGAATACAGGATTCATAGAAGAGTAGACCTCACAGGGTTGTCTTCCCCATGAAGGCTGGGTCTGGATGAGGACTAGCACAGATGCCAGAGGGAAGAAGAATGCACCACTGACCCCTTAGAACTAGAAGCTTTCCCATGGCAGTGTTCTTTGAGCACAAGGCTGCGTGGAGCCAGCCATTGTCTCTATTCTAGAGTGACATTGAGACTCAAACTGCTGAACTGACTTGTCCTCTAATCCAAATCCACATGATCTTGTGGTGTTCCTGCTATCATAATGCCTTCTACTTTACCTCTGTCTATATCCATGTGAAGTCCTGGTTAAATAGACAAATTCTTAGAACTGCTTGGTTCAGGAGCTACCAGCTATGTACTTACATGCTAAGGCCTTTGCACACTGGCTTCCTCCCTTGTTAAAAATGGAGCTACTAGTAAAAAGCAAACCACAGAGTGAAATTTGAACTCGACATGGTCTTTTACAGTAAGGCCATAGGTCTGGGGGAGGGAGAGAGACAGACGGGGTGGAGTGGGCATAGTGGACCCAATAAGTAATGGTAGAGGAGGGTCTAAGTTAGTGTTGGGATTAGCATAGACACTTAGAGAAGGATGAGACATATTTTCCCTAATAATAGAAAGGGCTAATAATTACCCAGACTTATATGTACATTATAGTCAATGTAAGCATAGTACTGAAAACAGTGAGTGTTCGGCATAATTATGGTATATTTGATCAGTTGGATTTCAATTGTATTGTCACCTTTTTGTACTAGTGGTTTCATATTGATTTACAAACTTATGAGATAATATGGGTATAATTCCACATCATTCCCACCACTAGATCTCTGTGGCCCCATTCCCTCCACTGGAAACTATAGTAATTGTCCCAAATTCACAGGTATGGATTGACGTATATACACATATCCTTTTTTTCTATGGTTCTGCCTTCTCTTCCTCTCTCCTTGGAATGTCCTTCCTTTTTTCCTCTTCTTTTTCCAGATCTTGATGCTGAGTTCTGGCTTCTACAATTACTTCTCTGCTGAACATGGGCAATGGCAAGTCGCCAGCCTGCTTCTATCTTTCCCTAGTGGAGTAGGGCTCTGGGGAGGTAAGGTTCTTGGACAATTGATGGAGTCTTCTGCCCAGAAGTCAGGATGAAATCATGATAGCATCTGCTACTTGGTGGCTCAAAGGTAGTATTGTGGGTGCCGGGTGGTGGCGCACCTGGTTGAGCACACATATAACAGTGCACAAGGACCTGGGTTCGAGCCCCCGGTCCCCACCTGCAGGGGGAAAGCTTTTCGAGTGGTGAAGCAGTGCTGCAGGTATCTCTCTGTCTCTCTCCCTATCTATCTCCCCTCCTCTTCTCAATTTCTAGCTGTCTGTATCCAATAAATAAATAAAGATAATAAAAAAATTTAAAACATAATTCTTCTTCTTCTTCTAGCGTTTGCCCTTCTTCCGTAGCCAGTTAACAGCATCAGGTTGAGCCTGCTGTAAAACATAATAAAAAAGGTTATCTCAAAACACAGATTTTTTTTTTTTAAAAGTCAGTATTGTCACCTTTTAATTCTTTTAAAGTCAGAATTTGTACCTGCATGATTCCACTATTTCCATTGAATAGTTATTTTATTTTATTTTATTTTATTTTATAGTTCCCCGTAGAGAAAAAGAAAAGAACAGAGATAAACACAGAGAGAGAGGGCATACACACCACAGCAGTGCTCCACCATTCATGAAGCAGCCCTCAGGGCTGTGTGTCCGGTTCCTGTGTGTTACTTGAGACTTGAGCCTAGACCTTCACACATGGTAAATTGCCTGCTTAGATACTCAGACCTAAACTCTTTCACTTCTGAGTAGGTTTATCGTCTCTTGGCATATTTGCATATGTACTACCACTTCCTATATTCTTCTTATTGAATGAGCCTTAGGAGATGGAGGGTGAAGTGTAAATGCTAAGACAATAGGAATAGGAGAATTTTTTTTCATTTTTATATTTATTTATTTTCCTTTTTGTTGCCCTTGTTTTTTATTGTTGTTGTAGCTATTATTGTTATTGTTTTTGATGTCATTGTTGTTGGCTAGGACAGAGAGAAATGGAGAGAGGAGGGGAAGACAGAGGGGGGAGAGAAAGATAGACACCTGCAGACCTGCTTCACCGCCTGTGAAGCGACTCCCCTGCAGGTGGGGAGCCAGGGGCTCGAACTGGGATCCTGACGCCCGTCCTTGTGATTCATGCCATGTGCGCTTAACCCGCTTTGCTACCACCCAACTCCCTAGGAATAGGAGAAATATTGGACATCATTGGAAAGGATGATTCTATGTAAGTGATAGATTAAGAAAAAAAATAAGCGTGTGTGTGTGTGTGTGTGCGCGCGCGTGCACACACACACACAGGGAATGGTGGAGGGGTGAAGTGAAAGAGCAAAGCTCCATTACACACTGCAAAGTCTCTCTGGATTTGGCAGAAGGAGACTGAAAGCAGATAGAGACTGTGGAGCTCAGACAAGATGACTGTGTGTGAAGCCCATACAGAAAAGCAGTGTGGGGCTCCAGAGCCTTTCAGCCACCAGTTCCCAATAGGTGAGTCACCAAAGGCATAACTTTCACCCAGGAGAAGCTTGGTGCTGGTCAACTATGGTCTCCATTCCACAGCAGCAATGTCCAGGGCTCCTTCTGAAGGGGCAGACCCACCCATGGTATAGCTTTGGACCCTCAAGAGCCTATTTCCTCTCCCCTCCCCCATTTTTTATTCCTGGGGCCCCACTCCTTCCTCCTTTTTAACACCAAGCTCAACAAGCAGGCAAGACCACTATCATGTTTGTGAGACCCAGAATGATCTGTTCCCAATTACTTCACAAGGGGGACCAGTCGCACTTACTTACTTTGCACATCAGAGAGGAAGAAGTCATTCCTGATCCCTTCTCAATGCTATGTAATCACCTTCAACCTGAAGGAGAAATCAGAGCTGCAGGGAGAACGCATTCTGGATCATGTTAGGCTAATGAAGACCAGAACTGAATCCACAAGGAGCTGCTGAAGCGTTCGCTCACAACACGAGGCTGCTCTGTCGCAGAAGCACTGCGGAAAACACTTCAAGAAAAGGAGATGCAAGGCAAGTGAGAGATTTCCGTCCTGTCAGGAGTGTGTGAACATTCACTTGATCATCCCATTCTGTGGTCTGTTCATAGTAACCATGGGATCATACAACTGTCCAGCCAACAAGTCTCTTCCACAAAATCTATTTCTCTCTCAGGCTTTTTGCCAAAAATAACAGATTGAACTTAAACTCCAAGTCTGAAAAGTTTCCTTTTCCTGACTAGAGTTCAAGCCTTGTCTATTATCCTAAACTAACTGATAAAAACAATCCTTTGATGCTCTCCTTTGAACAAGTTGCGTAAGCTAAAACACAGCAAGGAAAGAATAAAAAATAAAGAATAATAAAGCAGCTTTTTGAGGAAGTTTGTGAGTTATCAGCTGTCCTGACCCTTACTTTCAGATACTGTGCAAACATTCCACACCTTCAGTTGCAATAACAAGACCTACTGAGCCTCCAAAAGGACAGGTAGATATTTCTGAGTTCCTCCCTTCATCTCACACAGAAACTTAAATGAACACAGGTTACCGTTCTTTTTTTTTTCAAGAAAGCAATGATTCACATTCCTATGTTCCGCTTTGCCCTGAATCTGGAAATCATTTCCCCTGGATATGAATGAAGGCAAAGGAGGGAAGAGGGAAAGAACATAGCACATCCTTGCAGGCTTCCGTGTCCCTCCAGATCCATTTGTATAGCAAGGCGAACCCCACTGTATCTCAAGTATTTACCCAAACCCCACTCCTGTCTGCTGCTTCTATTTTCCTGGGACAGGGCTTTAACCTTTAGCAATAGAAAGGTGGACACACCAATAGCAAATGAAAGAACTGTGATATTTTAACAACTCAAGTTTGTTTGAAACAAAATCACCAGTCTAATTACCATGGGGGTTGGGGGTGGGGAAATCAGTTTTTGTTAGACTTCCCTACAGTTATTTCATAATTTTCCATTACTTGGGTTTGACTTGTACTATGTAGGAGAAACAATCACTAAGGAAGTTCTCTGTCACTTTCTATAGATTTATGCTGTAGAAGAGAGAAAAACTTCTTTTTGGGCACAGATGTACTAGGATGCACCTCCAGGACATATCCGGGATTGAACTGTAGTAGTCAAACAAGAGTGTAGAAATTGGCTCCTATAGTTCCCGGCATGCTGGGAAATTGTGCAGATGCAGTCACATCTGCCATGTTGTCCCCTCAGGCTACTGCTAGTTCCCATGAGAGTTGGGACATTCTCGGAGTGCCTGTTCCACCATGTTATGCCCTCAGGGCATTGTCTATATCCCCACGATATCCAGAGTGCTTTGGTCACTCCTCCCCCCTCCCATTCTCACAGAGTTATCATCCTATCCTGGAGTGCTTTGGTTACTCCTCCCCCTCCCATTCTCACAGAGTTATCATCCTATCCTAGAGTGCTATGGTTACTCCTCCCCCTCCCATTCTCACAGAGTTATCATCCTATCCTGGAGTGCTATGGTTACTCCTCCCCCTCCCATTCTCACAGAGTTATCATCCTATCCTAGAGTGCTATGGTTACTCCTCCCCCTTCCCATTCTCACAGAGTTATCATCCTATCCTAGAGTGCTATGGTTACTCCTCCCCCTTCCCATTCTCACAGAGTTATCATCCTATCGTAGAGTGCTATGGTTACTCCTCCCCTTCCCATTCTCACAGAGTTATCATCCTATCCTAGAGTGCTATGGTTACTCCTCCCCCTTCCCATTCTCACAGAGTTATCATCCTATCCTGGAGTGCTATGGTTACTCCTCCCCCCTCCCATTCTCACAGAGTTATCATCCTATCCTGGAGTGCTATGGTTACTCCTCCCCCTTCCCATTCTCACAGAGTTATCATCCTATCCTAGAGTGCTATGGTTACTCCTCCCCCTTCCCATTCTCACAGAGTTATCATCCTATCCTAGAGTGCTATGGTTACTCCTCCCCCTTCCCATTCTCACAGAGTTATCATCCTATCGTAGAGTGCTATGGTTACTCCTCCCCCTCCCATTCTCACAGAGTTATCATCCTATCCTGGAGTGCTATGGTTACTCCTCCCCCTCCCATTCTCACAGAGTTATCATCCTATCCTGGAGTGCTATGGTTACTCCTCCCCCTCCCATTCTCACAGAGTTATCATCCTATCCTAGAGTGCTATGGTTACTCCTCCCCCTCCCATTCTCACAGAGTTATCATCCTATCCTGGAGTGCTATGGTTACTCCTCCCCCTCCCATTCTCACAGAGTTATCATCCTATCCTGGAGTGCTATGGTTACTCCTCCCCCTCCCATTCTCACAGAGTTATCATCCTATCCTAGAGTGCTATGGTTACTCCTCCCCCTCCCATTCTCACAGAGTTATCATCCTATCCTGGAGTGCTATGGTTACTCCTCCCCCTCCCATTCTCACAGAGTTATCATCCTATCCTAGAGTGCTATGGTTACTCCTCCCCCTTCCCATTCTCACAGAGTTATCATCCTATCCTAGAGTGCTATGGTTACTCCTCCCCCTTCCCATTCTCACAGAGTTATCATCCTATCCTAGAGTGCTATGGTTACTCCTCCCCCTTCCCATTCTCACAGAGTTATCATCCTATCGTAGAGTGCTATGGTTACTCCTCCCCTTCCCATTCTCACAGAGTTATCATCCTATCCTAGAGTGCTATGGTTACTCCTCCCCCTTCCCATTCTCACAGAGTTATCATCCTATCGTAGAGTGCTATGGTTACTCCTCCCCTTCCCATTCTCACAGAGTTATCATCCTATCCTGGAGTGCTATGGTTACTCCTCCCCCTTCCCATTCTCACAGAGTTATCATCCTATCCTAGAGTGCTATGGTTACTCCTCCCCCTTCCCATTCTCACAGAGTTATCATCCTATCCTAGAGTGCTATGGTTACTCCTCCCCCTTCCCATTCTCACAGAGTTATCATCCTATCCTAGAGTGCTATGGTTACTCCTCCCCCTTCCCATTCTCACAGAGTTATCATCCTATCCTGGAGTGCTATGGTTACTCCTCCCCCTCCCATTCTCACAGAGTTATCATCCTATCCTAGAGTGCTATGGTTACTCCTCCCCCTTCCCATTCTCACAGAGTTATCATCCTATCCTAAAGTGCTATGGTTACTCCTCCCCCTTCCCATTCTCACAGAGTTATCATCCTATCGTAGAGTGCTATGGTTACTCCTCCCCCTCCCATTCTCACAGAGTTATCATCCTATCCTGGAGTGCTATGGTTACTCCTCCCCCTCCCATTCTCACAGAGTTATCATCCTATCCTGGAGTGCTATGGTTACTCCTCCCCCTTCCCATTCTCACAGAGTTATCATCCTATCCTGGAGTGCTATGGTTACTCCTCCCCCTTCCCATTCTCACAGAGTTATCATCCTATCCTGGAGTGCTATGGTTACTCCTCCCCCTTCCCATTCTCACAGAGTTATCATCCTATCCTGGAGTGCTATGGTTACTCCTCCCCCTTCCCATTCTCACAGAGTTATCATCCTATCCTAGAGTGCTATGGTTACTCCTCCCCCTTCCCATTCTCACAGAGTTATCATCCTATCCTAGAGTGCTATGGTTACTCCTCCCCCTTCCCATTCTCACAGAGTTATCATCCTATCCTAGAGTGCTATGGTTACTCCTCCCCCTCCCATTCTCACAGAGTTATCATCCTATCCTGGAGTGCTATGGTTACTCCTCCCCCTCCCATTCTCACAGAGTTATCATCCTATCCTAGAGTGCTCTGGTTACTCCTCCCCCTCCCATTCTCACAGAGTTATCATCCTATCCTGGAGTGCTATGGTTACTCCTCCCCCTCCCATTCTCACAGAGTTATCATCCTATCCTGGAGTGCTATGGTTACTCCTCCCCCTTCCCATTCTCACAGAGTTATCATCCTATCCTGGAGTGCTATGGTTACTCCTCCCCCTTCCCATTCTCACAGAGTTATCATCCTATCCTGGAGTGCTATGGTTACTCCTCCCCCTTCCCATTCTCACAGAGTTATCATCCTATCCTGGAGTGCTATGGTTACTCCTCCCCCTTCCCATTCTCACAGAGTTATCATCCTATCCTGGAGTGCTATGGTTACTCCTCCCCCTTCCCATTCTCACAGAGTTATCATCCTATCCTGGAGTGCTATGGTTACTCCTCCCCCTCCCATTCTCACAGAGTTATCATCCTATCCTGGAGTGCTATGGTTACTCCTCCCCCTTCCCATTCTCGCAAAGCTGCTCCTATAAAAACCCTTCGTTTTCCGCACCTCGTTCTCTTGCCAGAGCTTCACTCCGGTGTTCAGACGCAGGAAAGGTTACTGCGTGAGGCGGCCATTTTCACTACCTCCACGTGGCCCAGCCTGCTTCTCTAGCACCCAACTCTGAGGTGCCAGCGCAAATAAAGATTTGTGTTTCCTCTTTGCTCCGGACCCTCTCTCTCTCTTCTCTGCGGCCCGCGCACAACAACATCTGGCTCAACAACACCAGCACATACTTGGCTCCCTGCATAGAATCCAATCCATGTTTGTGAACCTATTACAGTGTGTTAAAGCTTACATTTTCTCCTAAAAAAACAGATCGGCTGAAAAAACTACAAGACAGAAGCCTTGGTAGAGGAATACATCAGGTTACTCATATAGACAAACTTCTTCCTCTCATTCTCTCTAGCAAATTTTCTTTCTTTCTTCATTTATTTATTTATTTTTTTGTTGTTGTTGCTTTTGCGGGGGATAAATGGTTTACAGTCGACAGTAAAATACAGTAGTTGATAGATTAATATAATTAGAAAATAAAAGACTTTGTGATGTGGCTGGGCGTAGGTTTAAACAATCCAGAGGTTTATTACATTGAGGTACAGCAGTACGGAACAGTATTATTTAGGTACAGCAAGATAGGCAATTATTGGTAGAGATAAGACTATGCCAGGCCTATGAGTCCATAAGTTAGTTACCAGAGTTCAGCTACATGTGTACAGATCCCAGAAGCATCATGGCAGGTCCTGGGGAGCTGAGTAGGCTTCAAGCCCTCACAGGAATGGAGGAAGTTAGAAAAGAGAGACCCAGAAAGTCTGGCGGTAGCGCAGTGGGTTAAGCACACATGGCGCAAAGTGCAAGGCCAGCGTAAGGATCCCAGTTCAAGTCCCTGGCTCCCCACCTGCAGGAGGTTGCTTCGCAAGCGGTGACGCAGGTCTGTAGGTGTCTAGCTTTCTCTCCTCCTCTCTGTCTTCCCCCCCTCTCTTGATTTCTCTCTGTCCTATCCAATAATAACAACAGCTATGACAACAATAACAACTACAACAAGGGCAACAAAGCAGGGGAAAAATGGCCTCCAGGAGCAGTGGATTCCTAGTGCAGGCATCGAGCCCCAGCAATAACCCTGGAGGAAAAAAAAAAAAAAAAGAAAGAAAGAAAGCCCCAATTTCTGCCAGACTTGTACTTAAATCCCTCAGCCTGATGTCAGCCATATGCTAATTATGGTCATTAGCCATATGCTAATTATGTCCCATTCAGGTGCTGTGTCCTATTCACGTGCTGTGTAGCAGCAGTACATGTGTAACCTTTCTCAATTTCTCACATAACACTCTAACCCCCTCCCCACCTAGGTCCTCCTTCAACATCAGGTTCCAGGACCTAAATATTCTTCACCCCTGCCCCATCCAGGAGTCCTTTACTTTACAACTCCACTCCAAGTTCTCTAGCAGATTTTCTAACCATGTGACCAATGTCTGGTGTTCTTCCTTACACAACTGCCTGGCCTGATCTGCTTATTCATGTTTTATTTGATGTTGATGCTTGTGACTTGACCAAAGTAAAGAATGATTATCTATGAGCTTGGAGAGCTGAAGATCAATGGAACTAACTATGCTTCCCGAGGTGAAGCAGAAAAAAAAAAAAAACACTGTAGATAAACTAGCCCTTAGACTTGAAGTATAGAGCTGAAGTCACTAAAGAGTGAGGGGATTGAGGGAATTCAAAGGGTTTTGGTATCGGGTTCTTGTTACTTTGGTGGGGTGTGTGGTAACATGTCAGGAAGAAGTGTGACATCATGCCCCTAAAATATGTATCTTTACAACTCTATGCCAGGTACTGGGAACTAGTGCAAAGTTAGGCAGTCTGACCCCCTAGGAAGAAAGAGAACATTTTTACAAGACCAGGACATGCAGTGGTGGTAGTGGGGGATAGATGACGGTAACAGAAAAGGGAGGCTTGAACAATAAAGAAATGAAAACGGGCAGGTCAAAACAGCATATTATAGTTAATCTCATGTTCTCTCCATAATTTAGCTTTTGCCTAGCACATCATATTCAGTAATTGGATCTTCAGAGAGGGTGAACCTACTTCTTGCAGTAAGTTGTCTTTTCTCTAATTATACTCTGGGTCCATATCAGACTCAAAAAGATCATCCCTAGGATTGATTGAACTGACACAGCCAGAACAATATCTGTGGTCTGGATTCCCCCAAAGCTGTGTCTTCTGTGTCCCACCACTCCATGCTATAATGACCCCCCATGCTCACTCTTCTAACAAGCCTCATGTCTCAGAGTCACCCACTAGTGGTCTCTTTGCCTGATCACTTCTGCTCCCAACAGCTAATCCATGAGCACTTTCCACTCCAGGATTATTTCCAAATCTACCTTGTATCCAGTCCTTTCTGTCCTTCTCTGCCATGACTCCCTAGCAAGAGATTGCCTGTATAACCTCCTACCTGGTCTTCCTGCTTTTAACCTCCCTGCCTCTTCCTTAATTCAGTCTTCATCACAGTGATTATTTTATTTGTCTGGAGGTATTGGCTCAAATTCAAGATCCCATTTCTTTCTACCTATTCCCACATTATGTAACATAGGTGGTGCTCACATTGTTGGTCAATTATTTTTTTCCCTAATATTTAAGAATTTAGATTCTGGGAGACAATAGAAAGTACCCCTTTATTATAAAAAATGAAAACTAAAATTATTTATTTAATGAGAGAGAAACAGAGAGGCAGAGAGAGAGAGCCAGAATACCACTTTGGCATTAAGAAAGGCCCAGGATCAGTCTCTGGACCTCATGCATGCCAGTCTTGTACTCAACCATTAAGGAACTGCCCCAACTGCTAGATCCTTCTAATTGTAGGACTGAGCTCCCAGTCTGGGCCACCTCCAATCTCAAAAGGCCCACCTGATCCTTAGCTGTCATCACCTCACCCCATTTCTCCTTCGTTCACTGCATCCCAACCATATCATCTTCTTTATGTTTCATCAAGCTATCCTCATCTCAGGCTATCTGAACCCATGATTACTTCACCTGGAATGTTCTTGTCTAATCTTTTCATGGCTGAATTCTTCACATGACTCAACTCAAGATCCCCTACCCCCATCCCTGCCTCCACAGAGAATGTTCTTTCCCTAAGCATTACAGTTGATACTGGGACCACAAAATAACCCCAAGTTATACAATATTAAAATCTCTCTCCATTGTTTGGCACTTTGAAGAATAGCATCTACTTGCTGCAGTGAAAACTAACCATGAAGAACAGTGAACTGATTGGGTCCCTTTATCTCAAGTTCAGTGGCTGAAATGATGGTATTTTCATCTCAGATGTCTTCAGTGGACACCTTTGCAAAATCTGTCTGCTAGAGTTGTAGTAGTGGAGAAAGTTGCTGGGATCACTGAGTTCCAAAAGAACCTTACTGGCTGACCTAGCCATGTCCTCCTCCTCCTCCTCCTCTTTCTTCTCCTTCTCCTTCTCTTACTTCCTCTCCTCCTCCTCCTCATTCTTCTTCTTCTCCTTCTTCTTCTCTTACTTCCTCTCCTCCTCCTCCTCCTCCTCATTCTTCTTTTTCTCTTACTTCTTCTCTTCTTCTCCTTCTTCCTCCTCCTCCTCCTCTTTATTCTTCTTCATCTTTTTCTCTTACTTCTTCTCTTCTTCTTTTTCTTCTTCTACTTCTTCTTTTTTAATGCAGACATCTAAAGGACCACATTGGAGTAAACTAGAGGAGTGTAGTTTGATTTTGCCTACCAGTGCAACTGAAACCTTGACCTACAATTTTCTGATTTGTACGTGATAGCAGAGTAGACATTTAATTTCAGGGCAGAGGAAAAATCATCAAGGGGAAGATGCTGTTTCTATAGTCATGGCCACAAGTCAGAGAAAACAGGTTAGATTCTGAGGCCTGTCTAAAGGTCTTTGATAAAGACTATGTCATTTCTCTTGGTAACAACTCCTGTCTCCTAAAAGAATATGGACCATGGCTAATAAAGCCAAGCTTGGGTGTATAAGGTATTAACAGATCATCTTCATGGGACCAGGAATCATGTATCTATAATCTCTAATTCTCATGACTACTGGTTAGGTTTACCTATTTTATATGAGGAAATTGAGGAAGGGGAACCATACAATAGAAAAGAGTAAGAGTTATATTTGAACTTTGGTCTGTCAATTTTAAGTCCTGCACTGTTTACAACTGTCAAAATATAGTTCCCAGCTTATTTATTTATTTGCCAAAGGGTATTCAGGAGGACTCAGGGCCTGCATGACCATTCTAACATTTTCCTGGCAGCCATTTTTGTCTTTTTCAGGAGAGGGTTAGAAGAAATGGGAGAGAGAGAGAGAGAGAGAGAGGCAGAAAACTATAGTACTACATCACCTCTCGTGAAGCCTTCCCCTTGCAGGTGGAGACTGGGGGCTTGAACCCAGGTCTCGGTGTAGTAATATGTGTATTCCACTGGATGCATTACCCAGATCTCTCTCTCTCTCTCTCTCTCTCTCTGTCTCTTTCTAATGTTGTTCTTTTTAAGCACTGTTCCAAATTATTCATTGTTTATTTATTTGGCCAACAGGATTTTCACTGGGGTTCAGTGCCTGCAAGACTCTGTCATTCCTTGTTCTTTTGTTTGTTTGCCTTTCTATTATGATAGAGTATCAGAGAGACAGGAGAAAAGTGAGGTAGAAAGAGGGGAGACACCTGCAGCACTGCTTCACTGCTTGTGAAATTTCCTCTCTGCAAGTAGAGGCTGGGGGTTTGAACTTGGGTCCTTGCACACGGTGACCCATGTGCTCTACTACATGAACCACCACACAACCCCTGCTCCACTCTTGTATATCCAGTAAGGGGAAGAGAAACCCCAGTCCATTATATGCAAACCCTGCATTCGCCTCCAGCCTCCAATTGCTTTGAACTAATTATCCTGGAGAAACGAAGACTTGCCTAACACCTTCAGAGAATAAAATGAAGCTTTTTATACAAAGGAAGTGAAATAGAACAGTGACTCAAAAGCAAAAGAGAAGAATGGTAATAGAGGAGAAAATTGGCAGCAACCCGTATTATTCTTTGAGGTGGAGAGAGTTTATTGGATTTCTAGCGAAATCCACTTTATCGTCTCAGTGCAATCAGATTGATAAACCCTCTGAAGATTAATACCATGCTGTCATTGTTTTTTTTTTTCTTTTCCTGACCCATCTGGTAACTGTGATCATGTTCAAACATTAAATGGGAAGAAAATAAATGTGCACTTTTGCTGGAATAACATACATGTGGACTCACGGTGTGGCAAGTCAGATTCAGTTGAAGAAGTCACACACCAAAACTAACTAACTAAATAAACATAATTAAACAAAATAAAATAGGACCTGCTTAAATGGGTATAAGGCTCTAACAGAGTTCCCAAGCAGCTGCTTTGTTTTGAGCAAGACTGCTTGTAACATGAGCTGGGATTAAATGCCTCTTTTTCTGATGAAGAGTCAGCCAAATGTTTCCTAGTTTCTAACTTTGTCCCCTTGTGGGATTCCAAAGGGGAACTGAGAGGGCCTTCCAAGATCTCTTCTGTTGAAGTTGTCTTTCCAAATTCCTCCTTGCCAGACCTTTAGTAATTGGGCAAAAATGCTTTTAGGTGAATCGTCTGAGAATAAATCACTTCAGTCTGCAGAGAACTTGATTCTTTATTTAAATCCTCTGGGACTTCTGGGAAATCCTTTCCATTTATTTATCTTAGTAAGTTGTTGATATTTATTGTCATTTTTAATGGGCTGCCAACAAAAAATGATTTGCTTTCCCTCTCCTTGACTGAAGGTATTAATTAGTTGGAGACAAATTCCCTCACTTCCACAAAGGGCTCACAAGAATGTTTTGAGAGGATGGGTTTGCCTAATGATTTCAAATGAAATGCCTGTATGTTGCTTAAGAGAAAACAACCTTCTGCATCCCATTTCAGAAAGAAGAAATGTAAATGTGTAATGTGGATGGACCAGAGATGTACAAAATGGCCTTGTTGTATGACAATACCAGGTCTCTAAGACTAAGACCGACTACCAGCCCACAGGCTTTCGGCGTTCCTTCCTTGGTTTGTTTTACCAGAGCTTTTTAATTTTAATATTTGACTTATATCTCTGAATGAGTGGAAGGCACAGAGAGACTAAAACACTGCTCACCTCTGGCTTATGGTGGTGCTGGGGATTGAACCTGGGGCCTCAGAGTCTCAGGCATGAAATCTTTTTTCTTAATAATTATTTATTCCCTTTTGTTGCCCTTGTTATTTTATTGTTGTAGTTATTATTGTTGTTGTTGATGATGTCATTATTGTTGGATAGGACAGAGAGAAATGGAGAGAGGAAGGGAAGACAGAGACGGGGAGAGAAAGATAGACACCTGCATACATGCTTCATCACTTGTGAAGTGACTCCCCTGCAGGTGGGGAGCCAGGGGCTTAAACCAGGATCCTTCTGCTGGTCCTTGTGCTTGGCACCACGTGCGCTTAACCCCCTGCACTAACACCCGACTCCCAGGCATGAAATCTTTTTACAGAACCATTATGCAGTGTCCTCAACCCAATAGCATGTTTTTATTTACTATTTAAATTAAGCTCCACTTAAATACCCTTTTTCCTATGTCCAGCTGGAAATGTCCCCAGATATCTTTTTATGTGAAGACTTGCTTTCGATTTCATACGATAATATGTGCTTTCTACTTCTGATCTCAAATTCAAAATCATGCAATTTCCTGGAACTTCCTGAGGGTATGAAAACCTGTATAAGGGAGCAGGTAGGGGTCCCGTGAGACCCTAGGGGTAAGTGCTGCCAGGAAGTTCTCTGGAAGGAGTCAGAAGACCACTCTTCTTAGCCTCTCCTGTGCCTCTTCCTCTCTGCGTATTCAAATGTCCCCCAGTCTGCTATACCTTAGGGATTTGGAGACCTTGCTCCAAGCCAGGCTGCCAGAGTTTGAGAACAGTCACGTGGAAGGTTCACAAACTGACCATTTACTGAGTGAGAGAAAAAAAAAAAAAACATGAAAAACAGCTTCGTCATTCCATCAAATGTCAACTTACTACTTTGTCTCTATAAAGAGAAAGGTTTGATGAACCCTTAAAATAAATTATTTTACATCCTAACACTATTTCCAAAATGTGGCCTTTAATCACTTGCCGTGTGTGTGTGTGTGTGTGTGTGTGTGTGTGTGTGTGTGTGTGTGTGTGTGTGTGTTGGTAGAATGGGACAAAACAATGTTAAGAATGCAGATTTCTTTTCCCAAACTACAGATGGAGTGAATCAGAATCTCCGGGGTAGAGCCTGGGAATCTAAATTTCCTAGGGCAAGTATTACACAGTATGTTAAATTAAAAAAAAAAAAAGTTGTTTAAAGGGGTAGGTTATCCTCCTCAAGAAAGTTCCATCTTGGTTAGGAAATTAAAGGGTGATAAGAAATAAAGGGCACATTCTAAGGCATTGCTTGGTCATCTAGCACCTATTTTATTAGATTAAGGTTGGCATAACCAGTGTATAGTGTAAGGTATACAACCTGAAGACTGGCTCCAGGCAAATGTTTCACAGTGATTTCCACAACGAAGTCAGTGAATGCATTCTTCACCAGAACTCTGCTATGGGGAGCACAGGATTTAGTCTCTTAGCCACTTCCAGGTCTATATAATACAGCACTGTTAACTATAACCACCATGCTGAATGTTAGAACCCAGCACTTATTCATCTTACTATGTGTACTTCACCCTGTGTGTCACTGCCCAGCCCCCTTTATTCCACTTATAGCTGGAAGTATCTACACTTTTTTTAAAAAAAATATTTATGTATTTATTCCCTTTTGTTGCCTTTTTTATTATTGTAGTTATTATTGTTGTTGTTGTTGTTGTTGTTAGGGCAGAGAGAAATGGAGAGAGGAGGGGAAGACAGAGAGGGGGACAGAAAGATAGACACCTGCAGACCTGCTTTACCGCAAGTGAAGCAACTCCCCTGCAGGTAGGGAGCTGGGGGCTTGAACCGGGATCCTTATGCCGGTCTTCACACTTTGTGCCACCTGTGATTAGCCCGCTGAGCTACCACCAGACTCCCAGTATCTACACTTTGACTAGTGTTTCCTTATTTCCCTCATCCCCTGTCCTGGTAACTATCATTCAATTTTTTAATTCTCATATTTTGAGTTGTTTGTTTTAGTTTTGTTTTTTTTTAGTTTCACATCTACCTGAAAGCATATAGTGTTTTTCTTTCTCTGACTTATTTCACTAAACTCTCTTCAAGGTGTATCCATTATTGTCACCAGTGGCAGAACTTTCTATTTTCCACTATGTACATAGCCCATATTTTCTTTATTTATCTCTACTATGGAACTTAGGTTGTTTGTATGTCTTGGTTACTACTGCAATGACCACAGGAGTACAGATACCTTTTCAAGATACTGATTTCATTTCTTATGAGCACACACCCCAAAGAAGAATGGGTGGATCACAGGTCATATCAGTAGTTCTGCTGTAAATAGTTTCACGATCCGCTGTACTGTCTTGCACAGTGGCTATACTAATTTACAGGTAACAGTATTCATTAAACTATGAAATACACACCAATAATCTTTTTGCAGAGACTGACTTAGTAGCCTTGAAATAGATATCATGATTTTGGATATCCGACTATGTTTTATTATTGTGATAGAAAAAACACCAGCCTGCCTGTTGAAACCCTGACATACAAATATGCCATCCATTTTGGTTGTGTTTCTGTGGGGGTCATTTTAAAGTAGCCCCATTTCTTCCAAAGCTTGGATTGATAGGAACTTTGTTGATAGTTGTCACACATATACAACCATGTTACACATGGTTGATTAGTGAAAAGGACCATGGGTTTCTCACTCAAGTAAGGTTTTTGTTTACTTATCAACAAAAACATGTCAATAATTACTTTTAACTATTATTTCTTCTGTAAGAAAGGGATCAATTTACATTGTGGAGAAAAATAAAACTGAAACAAAGGGAGGGGAAAATATGATAAATCTGACTCTCTATGAGAGTTACTGAGTTGACACAGTCCATGAAGGGAAGCAGGTTTACAAAGTGTGACTTAATCCCAGACCCAGTGACAGAGGAAGGGGGAATTAGAGGAAGCTGATTAGATTCCCAAATTCAGAGATGAAGGAGGAAGTCTCCTCCCTGGAGCTGTTACAGAAAACTATAAAAAGGTCAAAATCAAAAAAACTGAGTGAAGCATAAGAAGCAACAAGCCGAGGAGGCTAACTCAGGAAGTGGTTCTCCCAGAAGTAATCACACAGGTTGAGAGCAGCTGGAAGGGTTTGGACCCTTAACTAAAAGTGACTGTACATTCTGCAATTGGCTCTATATACCAGCTGCCATATGGGAGAGGCAGGGTCAACTGTAGGTCAAGGGAAAGGATGGCATACATGGTGGCTTCTAAGTACCTGCTTTCAAACTGAATATCTGTGTCCATCAGTCATGAGTTATAAAATAAATGATTGCACCTGTCAGTGACAAGCGGTAGTAAACAGATGTTTTGCTTTGCTTCAATTTTTTTTTTTTAATTTTAAGAGCATTTTGTTGAGGAAATGTCAATTTATAAGGTAATTGTCCAGAGTGTTCACTTATACATTTCCCCAGGATAGGGGTCGGCCAGTACATTTCACACTCTAACAAGTCACCCTCCTCTACTGTAAAGTCTTAGATTCCTCCATCTCCCTTGAAGTGCTTCTCCCTTCTGATTCCCTGGATCCTCTGCAAGAGACAATAGTCTGTTGAGATTTTACCCTGTATTCTACCTTGCTTTGTTTCTTTTTTTTTTAATTTTCTTAATGATTTAATATTGATTTACAAAATTATATGTCAAAAGGGGTATAATTCTACACCATTCCCACCACCAGAGTTCTGAATCATCAGCCTCCCCACTGCAAACCACCACAGTTCCCCTAAGGTTGTAGACATCTCTACAACTACCTGTCTACATTTGTACATAATTACCCCCTTTTCTTCCAGGTAAATTTCTCTCTTCCCTTCTAAGCCATGTGTGAGACCATTACTACCTCCCTATGTCCCTCTCCCTTTCCTCCTCTCTCTCTGGGTGCTGATGGAGCTGGAGTTCAGAGATCTCTTATCTTCTTCCTCCTATCACTTCTCCCCCACTGGGCGTATGAATCAAGATTGTATTTGGGGTGCAGAAGATAGGAGTTCTGGCTTTTGTAACTGCTTCTCTGCTGGACATGGACATCGGCAGGTTGATCCATACTCCCAGCCTATTTCTATTTTTCCCTGGTGGGCCAGAGCTCTGGAGAGGTGAGGTTTCAGGACACACAAGTGAGGTCATCTGCCCAGTGAAGTCAGGACAGAATCATGGTAACATCTGAATTTATTGTATGGAAGGCAGGAGGACATAAAGTGAGACAAAATGATTAATGAACAAGAACCAAAAAGTGGAAATAGAGCAAATGAAATTAGGGATCTTAGAGTAGAAGCTAGGAAGTCCATTTTAGGCATCCTTTGTTAGATTCCTACGTATTTAATTTTTTTTTTGGATTCAATTGTAAATGGGATTGCTTCTTGCAGTTTTGTTACTTCTGACCCATCTTTTTCATAAATGCCACAGATTTGTGGGCATTGACTTTGTAGCCTGCTACTTTACTGAATTTATTGATGATTTCCAGTCGTTCCTTGGCAGACTTTCTAGGTTCCTCTAGGTTTATAAGCATATCATCTGCAAATAATGATAGCTTAACTTCGTCCTTTCCAATTTGGATTCCTTCTATATCTCTTTCTTGCCTGATTGCAATAGCAAGGACTTCTAGGAGTATGTTGAATAAAAGTGGTAAGAGTGGACATCATTGTCTAATTCCTGATTTTAGGGGGAAAGCTTTCAATTTTTCCCTATTGAATCTAATGTTAGCCATGGGTTTATTCATGTATATGATAAATGGTATTGGACCTAGTTGAAGGCTTTTTCTGCATTGATTGATAAAAATCATGTGATTTTTATCTTGTTGTTGTTGTTGATATAGTGGATTACCCTGATTGACCTGCGGATCTTGGACTATCTCTGTTCTGCAGGGATGAATCCCACTTGGTCTTGGTGGATTATTCTCCTAATATGTTGTTGTATTCGATTACTAAGATTTAGTTGAAGATCTTTGCATAAGTGTTCATCAGGTATATATGGCTATAGTTTTCTTTTTTGGGTGGGGTCCTTTTTTGCTTTGGGTATAAGGGTGATGTTAGCCACATAGAATGTGTTTGGGAGTGTTCCCTCTTCTATTTTCTAGAAGAGTTTGAGAAAGATGTGTGTTAGTTCTTCTCTGAATGTTTTGTAAAATTCATTAGTATAGCCTTCTGGGCCCAGTCATTTGTTTCTGGGTAGACTTTTGATTATTATTTTTATTTCTTACTTGTGACTGACCTGTTAAGTTTATCTACTTCCTCTTGTGTCAAGGTTGATAGTTGCTATGACTCTAAGAATGTATTCATTCCTTCTAAGTTGTTCAGATTTAGTTCCATACAGATGTCCATAATATTCTTGCATAAACCTTTGAATCTTGGACTTATCTCTGACAAAATCTCCTTTCCTTTCTGAGTGATTTTACCATAGCATTCTCTCTTTTCCTCTTAATAAGTATAGATAGTGGTTTATTTATTTTATTTATCCTTTCAAAGAACCAGCTCTTGGTTTCATTCATCTTTCTAATGGTATTTTTGTCATCTATTTAATGGATTTCTGCTCTGATTTTAACTATTTCCTGTCTCCTGCACAGACTGTTGGGTCTTTTTGTTGCTCCACTCTAGTTGGTTCAGATGGGTTGTTAGATGGCTTACTAGTGATTTCTTCTCTTTATTAAGGTGGGCCTGTATTGCTGTGAACTTCCCTCTCAAGATCCCATAGGGGGTTTTGCTGCATCCCATAGGGTCTAGTAACTGGTCTCTTCATTTACATTGCTATCGAGATAATTCTGAATTTCTTTATTGATCTCTTCAGTGACCCATATATTGTTCAGAAGCATGTTTAGTCTCCAGGCTTTGGAAAAAATTCTTTTCCTTTTTTGGTTGATTTCTACTTTCATGCCTTCATGATCTGAGAGGACACATTTTATAATTTTAATATTTACATATTTGTTTAGACTGTCTTTGTGACACAGCATATGGTCACTCCTTGTGAATGTACCATGTGTACTTGAGAAGAATATGTATTCATTATTTTGGCGGTGGGTGAAAAGTTCTGTATATATCTTTTAGGTCCATTTTATCTATGGTTTCATTTATTATCGTTATTTATTGATTTTTTTTGTTGTTTTTATTCAGATGTTCTGTCTCTTGCTGTGATTGGCATATTAAACGTCTCCTACTATTATTATGTTGCCGTCAGTATCTCCATTAAGTCTTGTATTTGTTTTTAAAAAATTATTTATTTATTGGATTGAGACAGAGAAATTGAGAGGCAAGGGGGAGACAGAGAGGGAGAGAAACAGACACCTGCAGCACTGCTTCACCACTCCTGAAGCTTCCCCCTGCAGGTAGGGACCAGGGGCTTGAACCTGGGTGCTTGTGCTCTGCATTGTAAGCACTTTACCAGGTGCGCCACTTCCTGGCCCCCAGTTAAGTTTCATTTTATATATTTGTTTGGGAGAGGGATCCTTTCTGTTCCCTGTTACTACATGGCCACACCTCCCAGAAGTCCCCTTCCTATTTCTTAGATTCACATCTGTGAATAACAACATTCAGTATTCACCCTTCTCAGTCTGACTTATTTAGCTCAAGATGACTCCCTCTGGTTTTATATTATAACAGAAGATATTTATTTTTATGTATTATTTATTTATTCATTCATTTATGAGAGAAAGGGAGAGAAAACCAGATCAGCATTCTGACACATGTAATGCTGGGAATTAAACTCGAGACCTCAGTCTTAAAAGTTCAGTGTTTCTTTACACTGCAGTGCCTCCCAGGTCAAGATTTCATCATTCCTTACAGCTGTGGAGTAACCCTAAATTGTTCTGGTCCTTGTAGTTCTCTCTCCTTTGGTATATGACTCTTCTACCGCTGTGTAGAAGCCATCTTTAACCATGCAGCATGGGTGGACTCACCAGCACCTATGTAATGAAGGAGTGGTCACAACCCAGGCTAGGTAGTACAGAAAAGAAAGTCCGTCTCAGCACAGTGATTAGGACCGGAAGGAGCCCTTGAGTCCAAACTGCACCAGAAGTATTGCCGGTCACATTTATCTGGAGCCTCTGGAGGCCACTGTGTTACCTCCCAAACTCAGGATGGAGGGAAGTCAGAGGAAAGTGAATTAAAAAGTCTAGAACCACAATTGTCCAAAATCATATCTGAACTCTCTAATTTCCCAATAAATCTTTATACAAAATTTGGGTTGACTTGAGTTCTGGTCATTTACAGTGAAGCACCCTCTACATTTGCTGAACATTCCTGTGAATTGGTTTTTCATTTGTTCAACAAATGGAAAAAATCACTTTCAATGGCCTTCCCCCTCCTTACCAGATTCCTGCTTTCAAATTATATTGTCTTCCCTATTCTGGGTAAATTATTTTCATGCCCAATATGCCCCCTTCCTGAACTAGTGCTCTTTTATTTAAATGAAATGGAATTCATTCTGTCTAGATTTTTCTGGGAATATTAGCCAAGTCAACATGCATGAGTCACGTGAAGAGAAAAGTCCTGGCTTGCTGCAGGTGTTCAAACATTAGAGAATGCTAGGATTGCCATGGAAGGTCCTCTGTCTTCTTGTTATTGACCTTGTTTCAAAACTGGTGCATCAGCTCCTTGTTTGGTTCTGGTGAAAATCTAAACAAAGAACAAAGGCAAAAGTGTCCTGATGATATTTGCTGATGTGCTATGAGTAGCACAGTATAGAAGGAACTGAAGCATCAGAGGCCCTGATAAATGCTAATGAGCACAAGAAAAGGTTCCATTACTCTGTAAACAGTTTTTATATATAAATGTCACATGAAAGGCAGTACATCTCAAGATTTATGCCATGGGGTTGCCTGGAAAACATCACCCAGGCACTGTTGTTCCTTTGGCAGTAGATATAGTGGCACTTACTGTTTGTTTAATCTAGGCCTCCTTTTCTTAGAACTCAGAACTGTCAAAATAGTCCTTTGTTCTCCATGTATACATGTAGAATTTTATTAAAACAAACGAGGCCATTTTATTTCTTCTATCAAAAACTAAAGGCTAGAGGCAAATACGAGTAAATGCTAACAAGACGTAATTCTAGGTATTAGGAACACAACTGTTGGTTTTAATGTTAAAATAAAATGCTTGGGTTCCACCAGATAAGACACATGTGTAGAAAGATTCCAAAAGACTCCAAAAGGAATGGTGAATTTATTTTCTACCTAACAGTATAACTGGAATACGTTTTTATAAGTCATCATCAGGTGTCATTACATTGACCCCCACAGATAAGAAATGAACTACTTTCGGATGAGACTATTGAATTGTCAGAAAAGACGTGACCCACTTTTGCATAGAACAGAAAAATACATCATGACTGTTCCAACAATCCAATACTTGCAAGCAGCTCAGAGTATGAAAAGGTGCCGAAACGGGAATCTGTATGAGCGGCACAAGAGAAAAAAAAAAACATAGTTTGCCATTTGCTACAGCACTTTCGATACCCTTCAGGTGGGGGTGCAAGGTAGGGAATTCTAAAGAACCAACCACAGAGAAAAACTAGAGAACATCAATAAAGACACTTTACCTACAGAAGAACGTTCCAGGTGTCTACAAATAATACAGATATTTGGCAGGTAATTGAGATTTTTATTGCTTTAACATTACTTGTCATTTTCATTACAGCTTAGCCACTGAGTGATGCCAAGTACTAAGTCTTTTACCAGCATAAAGGCAATAACTTTGTTCATGGATGCATATTTCTTAAATTAACTCTAATGTTATTAACATAGTGCCTAAAGTGGCATTATAATTCTTATGCATACAAAGGAATTTTTCAAACAACCTTTTTTGTGCCACTTAACAATTATTAAGCAATATTGTTTTATTTAATTTTTTATTATCTTTATTTGTTTTTATTAAACAGAGACAGCTAGAAATCGAGAGGGCAGGGGAGATAGAGAAGGAGAAAGAAAGAAAAGAAAGCTTCACCACTTGCAAAGCTTTCCCCCTGCAGGTTGGGGCCACATCTTGAACCTGGGTCCTATGCACTGTAACGAGCGCTTAGCCAGGTGCACCACCACCCAGTCCAACATTGTTCATCCATTATAGTGACCCAAAATATATTGTTCTAAGCACAGACTATTTCTGTGCTAATAATAGGACTTCAGCATTCCAAATCTTTTATAGTGATTTATTTTTATTAATTTTTTTACCAAAACCACATCACCTCTTTTTTTTTTGTTTTTTCCTTTTTTAAAAAAAATTATTATCTTTATTTAATGGATAGGGACAGCCAGAAATCAAGAGGGAAGGGGCTGATAGAGAGGGAGAGAGACAGAGAGATACCTGCAGCCCTGCTTCACCACTCATGAAGCTATCCCCTGCAGGTGGGGGCAGGGGGCTCGAACCCTGGTCCTTGCACATTGTAATATGTGCGCTCAACCAGGTGCGCCATCACCGGGCCCCCTTAGTTTTTTGGGTTTTTTTTTTTTTCCCTTTTGTTGCCCTTGTTGTTTAACATTGTTGTGGTGATTGATGTCATTGTTGTTGGATAGGACAGAGAGAAATGGAGAGAGGAGGGGAAGACAGACAGGGGGAGAGAAAGACAGACACCTGCAAACCTGCTTCACCGCTTGTAAAGCAACTCCCCTGCAGGCGGGGAGCCTGGAAGCCGGGGGCTCGAACCAGATCCTTATGCCGGTCCTTGCGCTTGGCGCCACATGCGCTTAACCCGCTGCGCCACGCCCGACTCCCCATCACCTCATTTTTTTTCATTTCCACAGTAGGTATAGACCCAGAACACAGGAAGTAATACTAAATGTGAATGCTAAAACCTGAATAATGGGAAAGAAAAATCAGAACAAAACTAAGTAGTCAAGAGAATAAAGTCCAACTGATACAGGAGCATCTTCCTCAACCTGCGTAGTGAGGACTCAACAAAAATAACACCCAAAATCAGAGAAACAAAAGTTAGGGACACAAATATGGTATGATCTAAATATTCGTGTTCTTAGCACCAAGCTCATGTATTAAACACCTAGTGTCCAACATAATGGTTTTAAAGGTGAGAACATTAGGAGCTGTCAGACCCAGAGGGCAGAGCTCTCATGAGTGGGCTTAGTGACACCGGCCCCCTTGCCATGAGCTTCTCAAGCTTTTTCTACCTTCAAAGGATATGGGAAGACGGTGGCCATCTGCAACCAGAAGCGGACTTTAACTTATTTTTTATTAAGTATTTTGTTGTAAATTAACTTAAAAACTGGTTTGGGGGTCAGGGCTGCTGCCTGTGGCACATAGAAGGATTCACTGTGGGAGCTGGGAACTGGTTTAATCAATACCCGGTGTATTAGGGTGAAACAGGTAAAAGGCAAAATAAGCACTTATCATCAAGGGTTACGCGTACGCTAGGTCTATAAAGTCTGAGTATGGTTAGCAAAGTTTAGTCCCATAAGATAAACGATTATCAGCTCTGGTAAAGGTTGCTCATGGCTGTAGAGGGGTCTAAAACTTTACCGGCTAGCAGAGTCACACGTGTTCAGTTCCCGCAAGTAGACATGGCGGATGGATGCCTGCAGCATCTCCACCGAGTTGCATCCGACCAGGAGAAGAAGCCGCAGCCAGAGAGAGCCAGAGTTCCGGCTGCTGCCCTTTTAAGTCTAGTCAGCCTACCCACAATGCTTTGCACACCAGCAGTCTGGCTTCACTGACAGTCCACCATGCGCCTGCGCAGATCACTGCACACTGTCGGCCTTCTGTCGCCAAGGCTGACGTCACCACTGTGTCGGGGCTTCCGTCCATGGTCACTGGCATATTGCGTCACCACAGTATTTAACATTGACTTTCAAAATTGTAAGCTAACAGGAATATAATTCCATATGGTTCCCACCACCAGAGTGCTGTGTTCCCATTCCTTCCATTGGAAACTTCATAAGCTCGCCCAAGGTCACCTCAATGGGCTGACTCTATAACCATGTATATTATCGCCCCTCCCTCCCCCACCTTTTTTCAAACCCCAATGGTCCTGCCAGAAGAGGGCTTTTTATAAGTTACTTATAAAAGTAACGGTTACTAATTTTTAGACTTCCAGTCTCAAAAACAATAAGAGATGTATTTCTGCTATTAACAAGTTATCTAATCTGTGTTATTTGTTACAGGAATAAAATAAAGTATAAGCATAATATATAGAATTATATAGGTTATAAAAAAGTAAAAATAGCTTACATTCCAAATGAAGATTTAAAAAAAATAGAAATAAACAATGCAGAAAAATTTTTGCCATTAAGAGCACATATGAATTGTATCATGTTGTGCTGTGTTTTGCTGTGTTGTGCTGTGTCTTACTTAAGCACAACTCAACTCTGACTTATAGTGTTGCAGGGGGTTGAACCTGGGATCTTGGAGCCTCAAACATGAAAGTCTGCATTACTATTATGCTATCTTCCTGGCCAATAATATTTGATGAAAGCCTAGAATCATAATATACTATTTTATATTACTGTGAAAGAATCAGAAAAATAAACTCACAAATGATTAATTCCTACTCATCACTTTATTTGATCTTAGAACAATATTTGACCACTGGTAACTTTTCCTTTATTTAATATCTTGTCTCACTTGACTTCTAGGTCTTGGAGTTTTTTGTCCTGTTTTATTTGCCTCTTCTCACAGGCTCCAGAATAACACTCGTCCCCTTGAAAATGGCAGTCCCTTAGCATAGAAACATGCGAATATTTCTAGTATTGTAAAATTTGCAATTGTCATGATTTTCAGCTGATAGGTATTTCTGAACTACTTATGATATGCAGGACACTATACTGTGTTCCTGAGCGGTACTGTCATTCTAGAACTTCCCATGAAGTTGGAAACATTCAATTGGTGAACTCTCTGGAGTCATAGCCACAAGCCACATGTGTTTATTGAATACCTACCTGTAAAAGCCCAGTTTCTGAGTACTAAATCGAATGTATAACTCCATTTTAATTTTCATAACCATATCTGAACATTTTGAACAGTGTATTTCTAGGGACTTGAATATTTTTCAAAGTTATTACTATAGTCTTAATCTTCTTGGGCCAAGAATAAAAAGAAAAATTCACTAAAGTAAAGAAAGAAAGAAAAATCAGAAAATCAACTTTATCACCACTCAATATAAGTCATATTATGGAATATGTTGTATCAAAAAATTGCAAAGCTTGTTCTAATTATTTTTAGCAAAAGATAAATGAACAGGGGTAAATTAAACTGACTTCACCATTAAAATGTTCAGTCTTTGCATGTTAATGCCATTTTCAACTTTGAAGAGTTTTCAGGGTTAGGGAATAGACTTGAGAACATGATTAAAGAAAACTTAACAAATCTTAAATCCACTTGAACCAGCTTTAATTCTTGGCCTTCCTTGATTTTTTAATGGTGTCTTTTTGGTTTCAAAGATCTCATTAGAAGTGTTAGCTCAGCTGTCTTTAATTCTGAATTTCCTGTTCTTAGTTTGTTTCCTGATACTTATCACAGACCTTGAGAATATCTTCCCACATCACTTTTACCTAGCTTTTATTTTGTAAACTTTGGTGTGTCTGTGGTGCTCTATAAGTAATAATATTCTTAGCTCTCTCTTGTCCTGAAAGAGAAATATATAACATTTCATCCTAAGTTATATAATACTACTTGTAAGAATTTCAATTTCTTAATAGTGCATTTTTTCAGAGCACTTTTTAAATTATCACTGCTAGGGCTTGGTGCCTGCACTACAAATCCATTACTCCTGGCAGGTTTTTATTTTGATATTTTATTTATTTACTTCTTTATTTATTTATTGTTGGATAGAGACAGAGGGAGATTTAGAGGGAGAGAGAGAGGAGAGAGAGAGAGATCTGCAGCATTGCTTCACCACTTGTGAAGCTTTCCTTCTGTAGATGGTCACCCAAGGGCTTGAACCTGGGTCCCTGAGCACTATAATGTGTGTACTCAACCAAGTGCACCACCGCCTGGCCCCCAGCAGTTACTTTTTGATTTTTTTTTTTTTTTTCCATTTGATTGGATAGGATAGGGAGAAGTTGAGAGGGGGGCGGGAAAAATAGAGAGAGAGAGAAACACCTGCAGATCTGCTTTGCTGCTTGTGAGGCTTCCCCCTTCAGATGGAGAGTGGGGCTCAAACTCAGATCCTTGTGCAGGTCCTTGTGCTTAGTACTGCACACAAAACCTTTTATACACGGTAGATATCTAAGTTTTAGTTCCTTTGATATTTTAAGTATATGAAAAAATAAGTCTTTTGTTTAGAATTTTAGAAACCTTTTTAAAGCCATGAGTACACTTGCATTATAGTCTATTTCATAGACCCAAAGTCACACCACTCACTGTAGTTTTACACTTAGATCACTGTTCATCTCTAGTTTATGTTGGTGCTGGGGATGGAGCCTGGGACTTTAGAGCTTCAGGCAAGAGTCTCTTCACGTAATTATGCTATCTGTCCAGCCTCTCGTTGTTTTCAAGACATATCTGTTTCTCAGTACTTAACCTACTAGAATGACTGAGAGACTCTTCTAGTTATCATTTGATTTCTATTAAGATATTTTTTAGGTGTCACAACTTTACCTTTATTTTGGTCTTTAAGCCTTTGAAATAAAGACTAAAATGAAAATCCAGTATTTTGCTGTTGCACTTGAAGTTTGCATATGCTCTCAGGCTGTCTGAAGAAATTCCTATTGAGGAACGGAGCAGTAACACACCTGGCTAGGTGCACATGTTACCATGCACAAGGACTCCAGTCCAAGCCCCTGTTCCCCCTCTGTAGAGGGTAAGTTTCCTCAGTGGTGAAGCAGTGCTACAGGTGTCACTCTATCTCTTTCCCTCTCTCTCTCCTCTCTCTATATCTCTCTGTCATATCAAAATAATAAAGTTAAATTTTTAAGTAAGAAAAAAAAGCTCCCTTAAATAAAAACATTGTTTAAGAAATTGGTTTTCCGTTACCCAGCAAGTTCTGTGCTTTCTATAGTCCCATAAATGTCTGTTTCAAACTAGCTATTTATTTTATGAGCTCATCATATGTATCTAAAAGATGCCAGATAATACTCAACATCCTAATAGAAACCATCTTGCCAGAGTCCACAATTGGTTACATTTCTATCTTCAAGCTTGCCACAGAAGATGGGTTATACCAAATACTTAATGGTTGCATAGAATGAGTCACCATTCCTTCATGATTTTATGACAGTTCCTTCAGTAGTTTTCCAAACTAATGCCACCACTCAGTCCCACATATCCTGGGGTTTTCTTGCAGCCAACACAGCACTTATTAACACAATTCTCTCTTGCCATAAAAATGTGCGTAATAAATAGCTAAGACATTTTAGTGGTGCAAAGCAGAAGAGCATGCCATTTAGTTATGTGTCTGTGGATTGACAGGGGCTCTGCTCCTTCAGGATAAGGCAATTCAGCTGGGTGGTATTCTTACTGGTGTGCCTCTTAGCCTCCTCATGGAACTTAGAGACTAATCTAGCTATGTTGTTTGCATGCCAACACTAGATGAAAAGAGCACCAGGTCTACAACACAGGACCATTCCCAGTCATTTTTTTGATTAATGGAATTAAGGGTTTACAGTAAACAGTAAATACAGTTGTTAAAACATGTAAAATTTCTCAGTTTTCTGCAAAACACTCTAACCCCCACCTAAGTCCTCTTCCACCATCATGTGCCAAAACCTGAAAGCCTCCCCTCTCCCCCCTAGAATCCTTTACTTTGCTGCAATACACCAAACCTAATCCAAATCCTGCTTTGTGTTTTCCCTTCTGATCTTATCTCTCAACTTCTGCTTATGAATGAGATCATCCCATATTCATCCTTCTCTTTCTGGTTTATCCCAGTCATTTTATTTTTAATAATTTAATAATGATCAACAAGACCATAGGCTAAAAGGCATACAATCCCACACAATTCTCACCACCAGAATTCTATATCCCATCCCTTCCACTGGAAGCTTTCCTGTTCTTTGTCTGGGAGCATGGACTCAGGATCATTATGAGTTGCAGAAGGTGGAAGTTCTGGCTTCTATAACTGCTTCTTCACTAGACATGGGCATTGGCAGATCGATCCATACTCCCAGGAGGTTTCTGTCTTTCCCTAGTGGGGCAGGGCTCTAGAGAGGTGGGGTTCCAGGGTACACTGGTGAGATCATCTGTCCAGTGAAGTCAAAGTTGGCATTATGGTAGCATCTGCGGTTCGGCGGCTAAAAAAGCATTAAGATATAAAGCAGAACAAATCATTTAATAATCAGGAATCTAAAGGTAAAACTATAGCAGATGAGATTTGGGGTCTTCATTTTGGGAAAGGCTAGTAGGTCTATTTTAGGTTTATTGCAAGGGGCCCATGACTTTACTAATTTTTGCCTGAGCCTGATAGTTAACATGCATTAAGTTCATTTCCCACGTCTACGCTCGACTGGACCTGCCAATATACGCGGATATTTTTGCCCACCCTGTCCAATGCTTGACGTCTTGTCACCCAATCTGGCCCCCTATGCCTACACTGAACTTCTCTGTTCCAGACTGTTGGAAACAGAGTTGGCAGTCAGCTGAGATCAAGAACAAACACCTCATCACAGACCCCTGCAAGTGTTTGACCTAGCACGCTATGATTGGGCCCTCCTCAATCGCTATTGAACAGGCCATGGCCGGTGCGCCGCTATGTTCCATCGCTGGGGAGCCAGAGACGACCCGAACTGCCCCTGTGGCTCCAGACAGACTATGACCTACATAGTCAACGACTGCCACCTCTCCAGATTCAAAGGAGGTCTCGAAACTTTACATCAGGCTCAACCTGATGCTGTTGACTGGCTACGGAAGAAGGGCAAATGCTAGAAGAAGTTAACATGCAGGTGGCCTAAAGGTGCTACCTGGGGAGATGGTGTCAGGGTTGGGAATAGGACTAGAAAGCTGAATCATGGCAGAGAGAAGCTCAAATGTGGGGAAAGTATATAACTATTGTTAACTGTAAACCCCATTGATTTGATTGGGGGCCCATATTCAGCACAGGATCCTATGGAACTTCTGCATCCCTGTAGGTCTGAGCTCACATTCTGTGGTTACAACTAGGAACATTCTAGGCTGCACTGACTTTAGACCAATCTCCCTCAAGTGGCAGAGCATGTTGACCCAGCCTCCCTTCAGAGAACTGGGCAGTCACTACCATTGTTGACCCGCATTGAAGGCAAAGTTCTGTAGAGGCCCACAAGAGGGTTTATGATGTTGTTCCTTATAGAGATGACCAGTGACCATGGAGAGAGGTCTAGGCCCATCATGTCTATGTGGGAATACCAAGATTCCCTGATGAGGGCATTGACATCGGATGATGGGGTGGCCTGATAGTGGCCAAAAGAGCCATCATTAAAGTACACCGGTCTCTTGCCCTTGTCCAGCTTTTGTGGTCCTTACTTTGTCTGACAAGGTTAGTCTTGGAGTGAGAACAGGAAGTGAAATACGAAGGAGGTGCGGAAGGTATCTAAGGCTAAGTAGAAACTGTTTGATTAAGTACTTTATGGCACCTAATTAAAAATTGTCTTTTTTAGGTCTTTCTACTTTCTTGTTGCACTTATTATCCCAGTCATTTTTAAGTTGTACCTACTAATGAGGGAAAGGAGAAAGTTTACCTAGTAATATCTAAATCTGCCACAAGGAAAAATTTATTTGGGGGGCAAGGCAGTAGTGCAGCGGGTTAATCGCTCATGGTGCAAAGTGTGAGGATGGGTAGGGAGCCCAGTTTGAGCCCCCGGTTCCCCACTTGCAGGGGGGTCACTTCACAAGTGGTAAAGCAGGTCTGCAGGTGTCTGTCTGTCTTTCTCTCCCCCTCTCTGCCTTCCCCTCCTCTCTCAATTTCTCTCTGTCCTATCCAACAACAACAACGATAAACAACAAAGGCAACAAAAAGGGGAAAAAATGGCCTCCTGGAGCAGTGGATTCATAGTGGAGGCACCAAGCCCCAGCAATAAACTTGCAGGCAAAAAAAGAAAAGAAAAGAAAGAAAAAAATTATTTTCCTTTGACTTATTTAATAATTACTATGTAAATTAGGGGTATTTGAGTATAAGCAACAAAAATCAATCCTAATATATTGTGTTGTTTGGGACAAAACGGATGGAACTGGAGCTTATTATGCTTAGTGAAAAAAATAAAGAGATGAAAGACAACTACCAACTGGTTTCACTCATATGTGGAATCTAGAGATCTGATACACATGAACTTGAGAAGAAAAAAAAAATGAAGCAAGCAAACTGTTCCTAAGACTTGTGAGAATTATACTGGTTATCTTTGGGAGGTAGAAGGGTAGAATGGAGCTCTAGTGGTTGATGTGGTATGGAACTATGCACTGTAATCTTACAATCCTGTTGCCTACTATTAAGCACACATATTTGAATAGTTTGTTGGAGAGGTATAGGAAGACTGTAGAATCAAAAAAAGAAAGAAAAACGGGATCATACAGATGCCAGAAAGGACTTGAGTCAGGGAAGCACCAAGATCCATCGTAACAGAAATTAATATTATCTGGGAAATTCTTCTATGCAATGAGGACGATTTTCCCCCTTCAAGTTACCTAGCTGAGACTCAGAATCCCAAGAAAAGAGTCTAGCTGAGTGATCTTTTTCAGTCCCAGACAGTAAAGTCCCATCAAATCTCCACACAGCCACAGAAGAGATGGTCCCTGAAGAAAGAAATAGTGTTTTGTAAGAAGTCAGGGTGCTAGGGGAGTCGGGTGGCAGCGCAGCGGGTTAAGCGCATGTGGAGCAAAGCGCAGGGACTGGCGTAAGGATCCTAGTTCGAGCCCCTGGCTCCCCACCTGCAGGGGAGTCGCTTCACAGGTGGTGAAGCAGGTTTGCAGGTGTCTGTCTTTCTCTCCTCCTCTCTGTCTTCCCCTCCTCTCTCTATTTCTTTCTGTTGTATCTAACAATGACATCATCAATAACAACAAAAATAAAAAGACAACAAGGGCAACAAAATGGAAAATAAATAAAATTTAAAAACAAAGAAGTCAGAGTGCTATGTGCTGTAAAGGCAAAATCAGGTATGCATACAGTTCCATATAAACCACTCTGTCCATAGTCTGTGACCATTTATTACAACAAAAAATATACTATACTAACCCACTCAAGTAAATTTGCCAATAAAAACAGGAGTAGAGAAATAAACCTAAGCCCTGTTAATAAATACTTGACATTAAAAATCTTGAGATCAGAAGGTTTAGGTTAAAGTGTCATGTTTACTATTTATCACTTAGGTGAGTCTCAGCAAGACACGTCTCTTCATTTGCAATGCATGAAAAAGAAATACTTATTTCTGTAGGTTATTGCAAAAAATAAATGAATTAACATATGTATGTTTATATATAATTAATAGATATGTATATACCCAAAAAGTGTTTTATAATTTATATTTATGGTCATGGAGGTGGTTCAGACTTTAGAGTGCAGGACTTCCTATCTTAGACCCAGTGTTAGATCTTTGATACAACATATAACAGGACAAGAACAGAGTTCTGGTATCTCTCTCTCTCTCTCTCTCTCTCTCTTTCTCCCTCCTGCCGTCTGCAGCACACACATAGAATATACAAATCATTTAAAAACTAAAACTTGTAAGCTTATAAAGATGATCCTATGTGACAGTACACTTTGTGTCCAATACCATGATTGCCATTAGAAAATATTTTACAAATTTTTCCAAAAGAAAGAAAAAATCAAAGGCAGGCATAGATAGCATAATGGTTATGGAAAGAGACTCATGCCTGAAGCTCCAAAGTACCCAGATTCAATCCCTGGCACCACCATAAGACAGAGCTGACTACTGATCTGATTTTTTTTTTTTTAAAAAGGGGGGGGGGGACTAGAAAAGAAAAAAAAATTAAAGAAAAACCAGAAAACAACTTTATTGGTATTTCTCCACAGCATTGTTACCACAACTTCCAACCCTTATAGCTATTTCTTGTTTTAGCCACAGATTTGGACATTTCAGAAAAACTCTTCTCATATAAATTCATTGTTTGCTCACAGAGACAGAAGCTCTGAAAGAGATAAGGAAAGAGGATAGTTATCTGTAAGATAAGTGAGTCTTTTTTTTTTAGGCTTATTTATTCACTGAGGAGAGAGGAAAGAACCAGAGCATCAGTCCAGTATATATAGTGCTGGGGTTTGAACTATGAACTTCACTCTTATTAATATTACCACATTCTACTTCTTGGCTACCTCTTCTTCTTCTTCTAGCGTTTGCCCTTCTTCTGTAGCCAGTCAACAGCATCAGGTTGAGCCTGATGTAAAGTTTCAAGACCTCCTTTGAATCTGGAGAGGTGGCAGTCCTTGACTATGTGGGTCATAGTCTGTCTGGAGCCGCAGGGGCAGTTCGGGTCGTCTCTGGCTCCCCAGCGATGGAACATAGCGGCGCACCGGCCATGGCCTGTTCGATAGTGATTGAGGAGGGCCCAATCATAACGTGCTAGGTCAAAGCTGGGTTGACGCTTGCAGGGGTCTGTGATGAGGTGTTTGTTCTTGACCTCAGCTGACTGCCAACTCTGTTTCCAAGAGTCTGGAACAGAGAAGTTCAGTGTAGGCGTAGGGGACCAGATTGGATGACAAGACGTCAAGCATTGGACAGGGTGGGCAAAGATATCCGCATATATTGGCAGGTCCGGTAGAGCGTAGATGTGGGAAATGAACTTAGATGATGCCGCATCCCGATGAATATCTGGCGGGGCGATGTTGCTAAGAACTGGCAGCCATAGGACCGGGGTGGAACAGATGGTTCCAGAAATTATCCTCATGGAGGAATATAATTTGGAGTCGACCAAGTGGACATGGGGGCTATGGAACCATACTGGGGCACAGTATTCTGCAGTGGAATAGCATAATGCCAGAGATGACGATAGTAGTGTGGAAGCGCTCGCGCCCCATGAGGAGCTGGCCAGTCTTGCAATGATGTGATTCCTCGCGCCCACCTTTACTGCAGTTTTTATGAGATGTTCGTGAAATGACAGAGTGCGATCGAGAGTAACACCAAGATAGACTGGCTGGGCTTCATGCCGGATTCTTGTATTGTCAAGTTGCACATTTAGCTCACGCGAGGCCGAGGCATGGTGTAGATGGAAAACAGATGATACCGTTTTTGCAGTGCTAGGGATTAGTCGCCATTATTTACAGTAATCAGATATCAGAGACATTTCTTTCGTGAGTGTTTCCTCGAGGATGTTGAACTTGGATGCCTGAGTTGCACAGCAGATGTCATCGGTGTAGATGAACTTCCTTGAAGAAGTTTCTGGGAGGTCATTGATGTAAATATTAAATAGCGTAGGAGCCAGAACAGAGCCCTGGGGGAGGCCACTTGAGATAAGTCTCCATCTGCTAGACTTGTCACCCAGATGCACCCGGAATCTTCTGTTTTGGAGAAGAAATGATATAGTGTTGGCCACCCATGGAGGCAGGCATCTTGAGATCTTGACTAGGAGACCAAGGTGCCAGACCATGTCATAGGGTGCTGTGAGATCAACAAAGACAGCACCCATCTTTAAATTCTTCTGGAATCCATTTTCAATGTAAGTTGAGAGGGCCAGGACTTGTTCACAGGTAGATCTTCCTGGGCGGAAACCAGCTTGGGCAGGTGATAGGAATTTCTCTGTCAGAGGAGAAATTCGTGACAGAAGCAGCCTCTCAGGGAGATTGTAACACACGGAGAGGAGAGAAATTGGTCTATAGCTGGCGGCCAGTGTTGGGTCTTTCTTTGGTTTCAAAACTGTTATTATCTTCGCACGACGCCAAATTTTGGGCATAGATTCGGATTCCAAGATGTGGGACAGGAATGTAGGGAGCCACTTCTTTGCCGTGGGGCCCAAGTTAAGAATGAGTTCTGGGGTGATGTTATCATAGCCAGCAGCCGTTTCAGGTTTAACCCTCTTAAAGCGTCTTCCAGTTCAGACAGTGTAAAGGGAGAGAGTTTTGGAGATGGACAAGATAAACGGAAGTGGGATGACCACTCATGGGAAATTTCTCTTTTCCAGACTGGGTCGATCTTAGCACATCCAACTTGAGTTAGGTGACTGGCCACTGAGTTTGGAGATACGGGAGGATGGGAGATGGGAGAGGGTTGGCTACCGGCACCCAGACTATGAAGAAGCTTCCAGGCCTTCCTACTTGAGTGGGTGAAGTTCAGACTTTCCGTGAGTTGTTGCCAGCGGGCTTGGCGTGCTGCATCCAGGGAGGCAATGAGATGGTCGGTCAGCCACATCTGGGTCGCCCGACTCATCATACTGCTTTAGTAGTTGCTCGCATTCAGCATCAAGACAACTACCTCTTATACCATTGAACACAGTCTTAATGGAACCCAAGACTGAATCTGCAATCACTTTGACTAGTATTCCATCAGCAGTAAGGTTATTCAATAAATTCCCCAAAGGAGAAATCATAGAGGAATACAGACAAAGAAAGACAGAGGAAGGACAGATGTAGGTGGTGTGGGTGGTGTGCAAACACTTATCACAGTCAGATAAGAAAGGGCATCTACATGTCAACAAATGTCTGTTAACCATTATTTTCCCCCTCCTTATAAAACTGATGTTTTTTTTTTTTTAAGATGACAGACGTCAGAGAGATAGTATAATGATTATGCAAAGAGTCTTTCATACCTGAGGCTACAAAGTCCCAGGTTTGGTCCCCAGCACCACTGCGTGCTCACCAGAGCTGAGCTGTGCTCTGGGGGGAAGAAATGCAAATAGAAAAATAAGGCTCAGGGTTTTTTTTTGTTTGTTTCTTTGTTTTTTTATAAAAAGGAAACACTGACAAAAACATAGGATAAGAGGGGTACAACTCTACACAATTCCCACCACCAGATCTCCATATCCCATCCCCTCCCCTGATAGCTTTCCTATTCTTTAACCCTCTGGGAGTATGGACCAAAGGTCATTGTGGGATGCAGAAGGTAGAAGGTCTGGCTTCTGTAATTGCTTCCCCGCTGAACATGGGCATTGAAAGGCTCGGTTTTGCATTAGAAATTTAGCCAAAGAACATTGGCTGTGCAGCTACTAGACAGCACACTAATTGCACCCTGGATACCTTTCACCCTTGTGGATGAGTGCCATGAAATAGGATGGTGCAGAGGGCAAAAATAGCAGAAGATCCAAACAGTCTTCATGTCATGGGCTGAGGAAACATAAATGTACCAAAATGACTCAGTCTGGCTGTCCTGGGAAGACCCAAGGTGGTTGGAGCCAGGAAGCTTCACTTTCAGCAGCAGCTTGTAATTCATGACCCAGCAAAGACATCACAGAGGGAGAACTGTGGCTGCACTTTTATGACACCACACAGAAGACCAGCTTTGGACTTGTCCTTGGATGTATGGAGGACATGGTAGGAATGCCCCCCATGGGACAGGCTTCATGAAGGGTGATCCATGAACACTGGTGTGATGCCTCCTTAGCAAATGCTCTGCACTTTCCTGTAGGACAATGCAACTGGTCCTCACTCGCTCTGTGTCTTCCTTCATTCTGAATCTCTTTGCTCTCTATGTGGAGTAACATGCTATTTTTGAAACATCATTTTACATGGTCTTACCTCACAGAAACGCCGTCTTCTTTGTCCATGTTAACAAAGAGTAGGTCCAGGCTTCCTCACTCCGGGGAAATGTGGCAGAATGTTCTAGCATAGTCACATTTTCTGCACACTAAGGCTTATGACCAAAAGTACATACAAGTAAGCTGAGCCTTTTTTTTTTTGTCTTCCCAATTAAATTGTGAGCTTCTGGCAAGATACCACGCAGACTTCCTTCTGACAGCAGGATCTCTCAGACGTCAGTAAACACATGGGTCACCTGCTTATGGTTAAAGGTAGATTCATATGCAGTGAAACTGGGGTCTCCATTTTCTTTCTTTCCTTCCATATCCTCATGCTGAGTTCCACTATTCCCAATGTCTTGCTTTTTTTTTTTTAATTTTTTTAATATTTATTTATTTTCCCTTTTGTTGCCCTTGTTGTTTAACATTGCTGTGGTTATTGATGTCATCACTGTTGTTGGCTAGGACAGAGAGAAATGGAGAGAGGAGGGGAAGACAGAGGGGGGAGAGAAAGGCAGACACCTGCAGACCTGCTTCACCGCCTGTGAAGTGACTCCCCTGCAGGTGGGGAGCCGGGGGCTCGAACCGGGATCCTTCTTCCGGTCCTTGTGCTTTGCGCCACATGCGCTTAACCCGCTACGCTACCCCCCGACTCCCCTTGTCTTGCTTTTTTAAAACAGAAATTTCATAGGAAGAGAGGAACTGACAAGGAGATACACTACCAATGATAGAACTTCTGGTACCATAGCATCCCTACATGATACCAGGGCTCAAACCTGGGGCCTCTCCTATGGTGAGACTGTGACACACTACTAGGTGAACTACCTCCCAGCAAGGGTCTTCATTTCTAACACCTTCTCAGATGCTGTGGGTCACAAGACCACAGAGATGCACATTTCATGGCACCTGTAATAGATGCTGGGTGAAGGGAGAAACAAAAATAAAATGACTGAAAATACTATTGAATAACAGCTGTAAGGATTGTGGAAGTGACCTGACGCATCTTTCATATTTGTTACATCTGAGTTGAGAACACGGAAGATAGAAGGTATAGCACAAATACAACACTGTGGTAATCAGATTCATGGGGGCATGGTATATTCATCACTTATTCTGCTAGCTAGTACTCTTCATTCATTTGGAGTAGGAATAGTACTGATTAAGTATAAGCATATACGTGCTAGTAATACCTTAAAAGTGTTCAGTCTTATGTTATATCCTAGTTAGTGCTGGGCACAAGCTATCTCATTTGATCCATTTAAAAAACAAATACAGACAAAAGGGGGGAATAATAGAGTGACAAAAATAATATCTAAAATTCAACATTGCATAAAAAGTGGAGTATGGATTTTAACCTGGTTATTTTCACATTTTGTCCTCTTTCTAATATCTTAATAAACCAATTTTGCATGACATTATTAGGTGTGATTATTAGGCTCATTCACTTAACCACAAAACTCATTTGCTTGGTGGAAAATTGCCAAAGACAATTCCACCCATTTTCTTGCTCAAAAATATATTTTTATTTTTCTGTATTAAAAAAAAAAGAGAGAGAGATGCCCACTTGGTAATGCAAGTCAGAAGGTACCTACCTCATTTCCATCTAGATAACAGATGTGAGGGAGCCCACTTCAACTGCCATCTTTATGTTAAATCATTTGTAGGTATATTTGCCTTTCTGGAAAGACTGTTGTGATTTCAGTGAGTGGTTATTACCATATCGCTGAAGACACAAGTCCTCAAAGAGTCAACTGCTAATCACATGAGGGTGAAAGCAAATAATTAATAACTCTCAGTAGTCCACACTTCCTCCATTTGCAAAGAAATTTCTCTCCTGACTCAAAAATGGATATTATATTCAGTTTCCTTGGAGTGAAGCTGATGGTTTTTACCTTTCAGAGAACATTTGTGGAACTGTCATTAAGCTGTCCAGGGGGCAGAGTGGAAAAAGGGAGCAACCCTAGAAGACAACCCTAGTGGAAGAGAACAGTACCACACCTGAGGGTCTCATCACATTGGGAATTATAATATTCAATGTGGAGACCATGCTCATCTTAGCATCTTCTCACTCTTCTTGGTATCTTTTCTTGAAATTCTTGGCATCTTTTCTTGAGTAGGTAGTTAATCTTCAACACAAAATGCTAAATTTAATCAGCATACTGCACTTTAGCAGTGGTAAAGAAATGTACCTATTAAATGCACCTTGAATATTACATTAAAGTTAAGATTAAAGGGAGTCAGGCTTAGCGCAGCAGGTTGCGCGCACGTGGCGCAAAGCATAAGGACTAGCTCAAAGATTTCGGTTCAAGAACTCGGCTCCCCACCTGCAGGGGAGTAGCTCCACAGGCGGTGAAGCAGGTCTGCAGGTGTCTATCTTTCTCTCCCCCTCTCTGTCTTCCCTTCCTCTCTCCATTTCTCTTTGTCCTATCCAACAATGATGACATCAATAACAACAATAATAACTACAACAATAAAACAACAAGGGCAACAATAGGGAATGAATAAATATTTTTTTTAAAGTCAAGATTGAAGGGAGTTGGGCTGTAGCACAGTGGGTTAAGCGCGGGTGGCGCAAAGCGCAAGGACTGGCATAAGGATCCCGGTTCTAGCCCTGGCTCCCCACCTGCAGGGGAGTTGCTTCACAGGCAGTGAAGCAGGTCTGCAGGTGTCTATCTTTCTCTCCTCCTCTCTGTCTTCCCCTCCTCTCTCCATTTCTCTGTGTCCTATCCAACAATGACAACAACAATAATAACTACAACAATAAACAACAAGGGCAACAAAGGGAATAAATAAATAAAATAAATATAAAAAAAATTAAAATAAAAGTCAAGATTAAAATTGCTTCACTATGTAGCAATGGGGCTAGTTTTATTTTTTTTAATTATGTTTATATTAGGGGGGGTTAATGGCTTACAATAAACAGTTGTTGAGATATGTGTAAAAATTCTCAGTTTTCTGCAAAACATTCTCACCCCCAGCCCAGGTCCTCCTCTGCCATTGTGTACCAGGACCTGAAAGTCCTCTTCCCAGCCTCCCAGAGTCCTTTGCTTTTGTGCAACACACCAAACACAGCCCAGATTCTATTTCATGTTTCTCCTTTCTGTTCTTATTTCTCAATTTCTGTCTTTGAGTGAAATCATCCCATTTGAGTGATGATCACAGCCAAAGATAATCTCGGTCCCTAACTGCTCTAACCAGTGACCATGGCCTGCTCTGTTGAGACAACGCAGTCATTAATAACTCCCTTTTTTTTTTTTCACATGTATTTCCATTTGGACCACAAATTATACAGTCACTTGATTTCTGACTCCAGTAGCTGCACAAACACTGCCGCCTGCCAAGTTGCAGATTGTGCTGGGAATCCTGCCACACACACAGAAAAGAGTGATGATGATGGACCCATCCAAGTGTCCTCTGATTAGAGATATCATGGGGCAGATCAATAATGACAATAACACTACTAGAGATCTCCACCATGAATACTTGAGGAGATTCATAGATGTTTGAAACACGTTTAATTAATTAATCGTATACAGGGGCAAAAACTGTCATTATCACCATATGACATGTGACAAGTTACAAAGCTGAACTAAGAGAAGAGTACAAGCCCACCTACTCAGTGGTAAATATATTCCATGTGATGTAAGCAGAAAAGCACCTGAAAATTAAAAGACATCATTCTATCTTCAGTGTGTTTAGATTGCACAGTGGGAAAACACAGCTAGTGTATGTCTGAGAGAGAGAGAAGAAAGAATAAATGACAGATACAGGTTGATAATAGGCCTCTGTGTTGAAAGATCTCTTTCAAAATTACATAATAAATATGTGTCACAGTTAAAAATAGAACATACCAAATAAATAAATAAACAAACAAACAAACACTGAGGGAGCACATGGTATAGCTCAGAATGAACTTACTTCCCATCTTACTTAGTTCTCATTATGAGTTCTATAAAAGCAATTGTATTCTGCTGTTACAGATATAACCCCTCGTGTATTATGGATAAAACCTGCCACTACCTAGTAGCAGGATGTTTCTATTTAGTCTGATTAGAGAGGTTATTCTGGGGTCTGGAGATGCTATTGTCATTAATTTATAAGGGATATTTTCTTAGCCTTCCAAGACCTGAACAAATAATAATGAGCTTCTAAATCCTATCAACTAGGAAACTCCTGCTTTCAATAGCAGGAAATGTATAAAGCGACAGGCCTGAGAGGTTAAGTAACTTGTTGGGAGTCATGTAGGGACCCCATGGCATTTGATAAAGCCAAAGCCCATACTCTCCTGCTGTTTTATATAACTATCTTCCTTTTTCACATCCGAAATAAAAAATTGGTCACTATCAGCAATTCTATGATTACATAAATCAAGAGAAATAAATCCAACAGTACACAGGTATCCTACAGAGGGAAAAAAAATCAAAATCAAAAAAGAGAATTTTAGCTCTAAATAAATGAAAGAAGACTGTCTACTCTTCCACATTTTGAAAACCAAATTGCCATGCAGTTGTATCACATTAGGGAGAATGGAAGAGCGGAAGTTGTGTGAAAGTACATACTGATCTGCAGAGCACTTGTTAAAGCAGTTGTGCTGAATTTCCATGCAGACACCCCTACAGGAGACATTAATCTCTTCTTGCTGCTCTTCGAATGCTGATTACAACAAAACCCCCAATTCAGTGCCACACTGTGGAGTAAGGAAGAGAACTGTTCAGCCGTGGGTGAAAGCTCCCAAGAATTCCAAACACGAATGCTTTTGTTCTGTTATCGATCCCTCTCGCCCCAATTTATCAAATACTTTGAAATTACAAAGCAAGAGGCTGAGTGGAGGAAGGGTACTCTTGGGGGGAGGGCTGACAAGTGACTCCTGATCTCCAGCACACTGCAATCTGGTCAGAAAGCAGACAAGTGTATTTACAAGATTATAAGTTATAACCAAGTAAAAACAAAGAGTAGTAATACACCAGAGTCAATTGACAATGAACTCTAATAATCCTTTCTCTCCCATGGGTGAATTTCAATATCCGTATCATTAAAAAGGGCTGAGAGAAATTTTACATGGTAAGCTTCATATATAGACTTTTAAAGGAAAAAAAAATAGAACTCATGTTATGGTCAGGGGTAGTAATAGTTCAGCTAAAAGGCTGAGAACCTTGGTGGCTGAGGTTTCTGGCTGAGTGGAGTGAAGCTCTGGCTTCTTTCTTTCATTCAGCTCTCCCTCTCCCTCTCCCTCTCCCTCTCCCTCTCCCTCTCCCTCTCCCTCTCCCTCTCCCTCTCCCTCCCCTCTCCCTCTCCCTCTCCCTCTCCCTCTCCCTCCCCTCTCCCTCTCCCTCTCCCTCTCCCTCTCCCTCCCCTCTCCCTCTCCCTCTCCCTCCCCTCTCCCTCTCCCTCTCCCTCCCCTCTCCCTCTCCCTCTCCCTCTCCCTCTCCCTCTCCCTCCCCTCTCCCTCTCCCTCTCCCTCTCCCTCCCCTCTCCCTCTCCCTCCCCTCTCTCTCTCCCTCTCCCTCCCCTCTCCCCTCTCCCTCCCCTCTCCCTCCCCTCTCCCTCCCCTCTCCCTCCCCTCTCCCTCTCCCTCTCCCTCTCCTCTCCTCTCCCTCTCCCTCCCCTTTCCCTCTCCCTCCCCTCTGCCTCCCCTCTCCCTCTCCCTCTCCCTCTCCCTCTCCCTTCCCTCTCCCTCCCCTCTCCCTCTCCCTCTCCCTCTCCCTCCCCTCTCCCTCTCCCTCTCCCTCCCCTCTCCCTCTCCCTCCCCCTCTCCCTCTCCCTCCCCCCTCCATATCTCTCTCCTTCTTTCTCTCTCTCTCTCTCTCTCTCATGCTGTTGTTGTGCTGTTTAAGTTGAAACCATGGAAAAGATCGAAATAGTGATTGCCAGTAGTTGGGGGTCAAGGAGGACAGTGGTGGGATTGAGGGGAACAGGGAGAGGTTGATAAAAGGATACAAATTGTTCCTTATAAAGTTGTATGACATCTGAAGGGCTAACATACAGCCTGGTGACTAGAGTTAATACTCCTTCATTGCATAACTGAAATTTGCCAAAGAATAGAATTACTTGTTCCAACACTTCCCCAAAAGGTAAATATGTGAGGTGATGAATGTGTTAATTAACTCAGTGGGAGGGACCCCTTTCACACTGTATATGTTTATCAAGTCACCATGATGTATGCTTAAATGCCTTACTGTGTTACTTGTCAATTATACATCCTTAATGATGGGGGCGGGGAGTAGGAGGCTGATAGTACCTTCCATGACTTCCTCACTGGTTTGTTCTAAGAATGTAATTTTTTTAGCATTGGTTCGCAACACTGTAAGATTTCAGGCATACAGTTTCACGTGTGTGTGTGCGTGTGTGCGTGTGTGTGTGTGTGCGTGTGCGTGTGTGTATGTGTGTGTGTGTGTCCATCACACCAAATATAACCTTCCACCTATCCTCCATCCCCTCTGATAAGTTTTCAATGTTTAAGTCAGTTTGATTATTGTTATTATTATTATTATTATTTGCAAGTTTACTTGTTTTACTTCTCTACATCTCACATCTGAGTAAAAACATTCAGCAGTCATCTTTTCTAAGAATGCAGTTTTTCAAAGATGAAACTGTTACCAAGTACTCTCAAAACACTGTATTATCATAAAAAAATGCCAACTAGAATTTGAAAAAAGAAAAGCAGAGCCCCACTTAACTGCTTTTGTGCAAAAGGACCCTGTGAGCCACATCTGGAAAGCTCCTATGAAGCTAGTCAGAGCTGAGCTCAGGCGTGAATCTGGTTCTCCTATGTCTCTCCCACTCCCTCTGCACATTTCCGGTCATAGTTCAGCCTCAACTCTCCACTCCTCAAGCCAAAATGTCTCCAATGATCTCACACAAGCTCATGGTTTTGATCTCTGTTGATCTGGAGTTCTATCTCTAGTCCTGAGGTCTCATATATCTGCCTGCCTGATCGAGTTTTTCACGTGATCATATCATTCATTTCTGATTCTGGTATTCCAGTGATCCCTTCAGTCTTCGTAAAGAGAACAAGGACTGATGACCTCACCAATATGTCCTGGAGCTCCGCTTCCCCAGAGTCCCACCCTAGTAGGAAAAGAGAGAGACAGGCTGGGAGTGTGGATTGACCTGTCAACGCCCATGTTCAGCGGGGAAGCAATTACAGAAGCCAGGCCTTTCACCTTCTGCATCCCACAATGACCTTGGGTCCATATTCCCAGAGGGATAAAGAATAGAAAAAAACCTATCAGGAGAGGGATGGGATATGGATATTGGGTGGTGGGAATTGTGTGAGGTTGTACCCTACCCCTCTTATCCTATGGTTTTGTTAATGTCTCCTTTTTTAAATAAATAAAGTCTTGATCAACAACAAACAAGGAATGCAGAAATCACTGAAATGTGGAGTTCCTCAAGGTTTTCATAAATAAATAAATAAATAAATAAAGTTCTCTTTGGATGTTAGCAAGATTGCATACTGAATCTACTTTCCAGACCTTTCTCCCTTTGCTCCCCAGCCCCCAAGATTCAGATGCCCTGTAAATGAGATTTCACTGACCCCATGAAATGAGCAAGATGCTTCTGTCTGGTTACACACCACCCCAACAGAGGTGATGTTGAAATGTAAGTGTGGTTTCAGGTGGTATTTGACTTGCTTGATTTTGGCTTCCCCTGAGAATCCACTGTCTGTTTCCATGGGGAGCTGTGGTTCAATCTGTTAGCTCTGCCAGAAGGATCAGACTTCTGGAACTTTCTAAGGGGAGCTTGATGTCCCAGTGTTGACCTACCCTATCCACATTAAATGCAGGAAATGCCAGCTGTGAGCCCACCCATTACCCTTTCCAGCACTCCAATAGTTAGTTGTCAGTCTGTGCCTCTCCAGAGCTCTTCCCTTCTCCTCCAAACAATCTTGGGGTGATGTAGGCAGTCACAGAGCTTGCAGAAGGCTTTTATTTTCCTCCAAGTTTATTGATGGGGCTCAGTGCCTACAGCAAAGGTGGGCGTGAGGAATAACATCATTGCAAGAATGGCCAGCTCCTCATGGGGTGCGAGCGCTTCCACACTACGATCATCATCTCTGGCATTATGCTATTCCACTGCAGAATACTGTGCCCCAGTATGGTTCCGTAGCCCCCATGTCCACTTGGTCGACTCCAAATTATATTCCTCCATGAGGATAATTTCTGGAACCATCCGTTCCACCCCGGTTCCATGGCTGCCAGTTCTCAGCAACATCGCCCCGCCAGATATTCGTCGGGATGCGGCATCATCTAAGTTCATTTCCCACGTCTTCGCTCGACCAGACCTGCCAATATACATGGATATCTTTGCCCACCCTGTCCAACGCTTGACGTCTCGTCACCCAATCTGGTCCCCTACGCCTACACTGAACTTCTCTGTTCCAGACTCTTGGAAACAGAGTTGGCAGTCAGCTGAGGTAAAGAACAAACACCTCATCACAGACCCCTGCAAGCGTCAACCCGGCTTTGACCTAGCACGTTATGATTGGGCCCTCCTCAATCGCTATCGAACAGGCCATGGCCGGTGCGCTGCTATGTTCCATCGCTGGGGAGCCAGAGACGACCCGAACTGCCCCTGCGGCTCCAGACAGACTATGACCCACATAGTCAACGACTGCCACCTCTCCAGATTCAAAGGAGGTCTCGAAACTTGACATCAGGCTCAACCTGATGCTGTTGACTGGCTACGGAAGAAGGGCAAACGCTAGAAGAAGTGCCTGTACTATGTATCCACTGCTCCTGGGAGCCGTTTTTCCCCTTCACCAATGTCACTGTGCATGAGCTGACCTGTATGTGATCAGTCCCAGAGCTCAAGAAATGAAGAGAAAGCCAGGAACTAGATCACCCAGTAGAACACGTGTAAGATCCTAGGCTTCCATCCTCAGTGCCACATGGGGAAATCATAAACAGCAGCAGGAAAGTTTCTTCAATGGTGGAATTGCATTGTGATATCTCTCTTCTCTTCTCTTCTCTTCTCTTCTCTTCTCTTCTCTTCTCTTCTCTCTCTGTCTCTTTCTTTCCTTAATCTCTGTCACTCTCATCTTAAATAAGGAATGGCATTAAAGAAGTGAATAGGGGCCCTATTCTGGGAGTCCTGAGATTCCCAAACAGACATGATGGGCCTAGACCTTGAATAAATCCCTTTCTCCATTGCTACCAGTCATCTCTATCAGGAACAACACAATAGACCCCTTGGTGGGGCCCCCATAGGACCTTGCCCTCAACAAAGGTAGAGAATGTTCCATCCCCTGAAGGGAGGATAGACAACATACTCTATGCTACACCTAAAGAAGATGGGTCCTGAAATTGGGCAGCTTGGAACGTTCCTACTCATGACCACACAATGTGAGCTCAGGGATCTACGGGGATGCAGAGGTCACATAGGCTCCTAAACTGAATATGAGCCTCAGATCACATCAACTCAATGGAGTTTGCAGTCAATATTTATATACCTTTCCCATATTTGGGAGCTACTCTCTTCCCTGATCCAGATTTCTGGTCCTTTTTCCAGTCGTGACATCATCCCCCCAGACAATAACTAGGATCTACCTACATATCAGATTTCAGGCTCAGGGGGAAAAAAAACCTAGTACAGCCACAGGCCCTTTGGAATATAAATAAAATATGCCTACTAGCTATCTACAGAACGGAAACACCCCTCCCCAACTCTTCATCTGCACTATTCCAGCCTTTAGGTTCATGATTAGTCAACAGTTTATTTAGCTTTATATGTTAACTCTTTTCAGCCACCAGGTTCCAGATGCTAGCATTATACCAACCAGACTTCCCTGGACAGACAACCCCACCAATGTGTCCTGAAGCTCTGATTCCTCAGAACCCTGCCCCACTAGGGAAAGAGAGAGGCAGGCTGGGAGTATGGATTGACCTGTCAATGCCCACGTTCAGTGGGGTAACAATTACAGAAGCCAGACCTTCCACTTTCTGCACCCCACAATGACTTTGAGTCTATACTCCCATGGGTTAAAGAATAGGAAAGCTATCAGGGGAGGGAATGGGATATGGAGATCTGGTGGTGGGAATTGTGTGGAGTTGTACCCTACCCCTCTTATTCTATGGTTTTGTCCGTGTTTCCTTTTTATAAATAATATAAAAAATAAAATTAAAATTAAAAAAATAAGTGAATAGAGCTGGCACCAGAAGAGAACCTGAAAGAAGGAAGGAGAAGGAAGCAAAAAAGAACAGAAGAAATGGTGTGGAATCTTCTCATACCCACGTCCATGACTCTAGCTCAAGACCCTGTGGAGAAAAAACTAAGGTGAGGGACATTCTAGAAGCCAAAGTCTGGAGGATACCTCAGTCTGTGAAGGTGGTGAGAGCTCCACAGAGCCCATAGCAGCATAAAACTCAAGGGAGACTCCCCAGCATCCCTGGATGCCTTTTTCTACACACACTGCAGCATCACTAGACCCCTGAGGATAATAGAGTAGGGTGACAGGAGCAAGACACAAGGCACAGTGAGTGAGAAAGGAAAGGATGACCTGGATGTGTTGGTGAGCACAACAGGAACCTCAGAATGCAAGAGACCCCAACCAAAGATGGGACAGGCCAGTCCACTTATGGGGAAGACACTATCATGATAGGAAGCCCCCTTAGCAATAGTGTGGAATATTATTACCAAGGCAGGAAAACCTCCATCCAGTAATGATGAAGATCCTGAGTTGTGATGGGGAAAGAACTCTATAAATGGAGCTGGGTGCTGGCACACCTGGTTGGGCTTACATGTTGCAATGCACAAGAACCTGGGTTCAAGCTCCTGCTTCCCACATGCAAAGGGAAAGCTTTTCGAGGGATGAAGCAATGATTCAGATCTCTCTCTCTCTCTCACCCTCTCTCTCTCTCTCTCTTTCACCCTCTCTCTCGCTCCCTCTCTCTCTCTTCCTCTTCCTTCTCTATCTCCTCCTTCCTTCTCAATTTCTGGCTATCTCTACCCAATAAATAAATTAAAATAATAAAAATAAAGAATAAAAACCTCTATAAATACTGATAAAAACCCCAGTATTGATGAGAAAATCCTCCTCCAGTGATAGGAAGATTCTCCTTCTTCAATGATGAGGAAGTCCCACAATTGTGATAGGCAGTACTGCTGGCTCCAGTGGTTGAAACTTCCTAACAATAACCATGCCCAGTGTTGGGAACAAGTTTCAGGGTGAAGATGAAGGTTCTATAAGGAATGTTCCATCACTGGAGCACTGTCACATGGATTTGCTGTTTCTGTCCTTCCACTTAGAAACTGAAGAGCTACAAGCATCTTGAAGTCTATTCTTTTGTAAATTCATGAACCTTCTGGTTAGCCCCTTACTCTTCTATATTCCACTTTTCTACCTGCTCAGTTTCTCTCCAATAGTCACATCCAAAAAGATAACTGGAAGGGTCTTTCATATTTTTCCAGACCACTCAGTAGGGGGTGATGTCAAGACAGCAACCTTTCCCATGAGTTTATAGGATATAAACATATCCATAAAATGAATGGTCAAACTTGAGTCAGGGATTATAAGTAGTAAAAAGCCTTCCAGGAGTCTTAAATTACCCAGAATTGTTTACCCGGAAAAAAGACCTTGGATCTGAAGCACAGACCGACATCACTACAGCCCTGTGTCTCTGTACGGCTTAACTGAGTCCAGCTTTCACATTCTCAGCACTGTAAAGACCAAGTTGCCTGGGTGGCTTGAAGCCAAACAGTAATGTTTCCTTTTGCTGTTGCCGAGAAAGGCATTCAGGAAAACAATTGAGCACAATAAGGCCCTTCCTGTTCCGGCAGCCAATGGCTGTGTGAACCACCCAGCAAACATGGATTGAGTGAGTCATGGAGTGAACTGTGAGCTTCCTTCTCAAAGGCTCCAGTGGATTAGTATTTGCAGAGTCAAATGCCCCCACTGCTCCAGGCACTGTATTATTTCTGTGCTAACACACACACACACACACACACACACACACACACACACACACACACACACACACACACACACACTGTCTTCCTTATTTCTAGGATTATGGCAAGATATTTTGGCATAAACAGAATCCAAGTCTGAAAGATCTTGCAGAACACAGCCCAAATGACATGTTAATTGCCTTACCGTATTGTAGGAATCAACTATCAATGTCACCTAACCAAACGTTAAACAGACTTTCATTAAGTTTTCAAAGAACGGCTGGAATGTCTTCAAGTTTGCAAGCAATTCTGCCCCAATCCTGCTTCCTAGTTCTATTCTCAACTCTGACACCATGGTGCAAAGCGCAAGGACCGGTGTAAGGATCCCGGTTTGAGCCCCCGGCTCCCGACCTGCAGGGGAGTCGCTTCACAAGCAGTGAAGCAGGTCTGCAGGTGTCTATCTTTCTCTCACCCTCTCTGTCTTCTCCTCCTCTCTCCATTTCTCTCTGTCCTGTCCAACAATGATGACATCAACAATAATAATAACTACAACAACAATAAAAACAAGGACAACAAAAAGGAAATAAATATTAAAATAATAATAATATAGAGTATTCTGAAATGACGTTCTTGGGTTGGATGGCTGGTTGGTTAGTTAGTTAGTTTCTTTGACCATCATTCAGCTTTACCTATTGGTTATGCTGGGAATAGAACCTGGGACTTCTCCTATGCCAATCCTTAGCAATACTGCATCTCTATCTTTACAATCTGGTTATGAACTGTTTTAGGATACAGCTCACCTTTGCAAGGGCGAGACTCTAGGTTCAAGTTCTGGCATCATAGATGTGCACCAGGGACAGCACTGGGGAATGGAGGAGCAGTGGTGAAGTCTTGAGGTGTCACTCTCCCCTGTCTCTCCCCTTCTCTCCTTATGTAAATAATAATAGTAAATAAGAATAAAAACTGGGTGGGGGAGGTCAATCAACAATACTGCATATTCACTAGGTCCTGGGTTCATTCTCCAATACCACATTTAGAAATTATAACATTTCCTCAGCCGAAATAGGATAGAGAGGAGGACAATAATTGTGTCTACCTCATAGGGTTGTGTGAAAACTAAAGCAGAGATATTTACCTAGTGTAGAAAAGATAAAAGATAGTAAGAAGAGCTTAATGCATTGTCCAGTGCTCAGATATGTGATTACTATGGCTACTACCACTACAACTAATAATCAGAATCTAATCAAGTAGTCAGTGGATTAATTTATGTCTTAGAAAGTCTAATAAACTGGGCTTGTCTAAGCCAGCCACCCCTTAAGCAGGCATGACCTCTCATGCCAAAATACAACTTGGCTTCTAAGAGAAAAATGATGAAAAAACAAGAGTAACTTTTCCATTAAATAGTTTCTGGCTGGGGAAGTAACTTGGAGTATCAGAAACGCATACCCAAGGATCCCAGCTTGATACCCAGCACCAGAGCACACAGTGGTGTTCTGGCTTCTTTTTCTCTGTCTCGTGTGAAAACTCTGTCTCTGCCTATCTGTCTCTCTCATGTATAATAAAAGATATTAATCTTTAAAAGATGAAATGTTACATTCATTCAGCCACCATAGGAAGTAATACAGGGCCAGATGGCAACTCATCCAATAGAGTCTCTCCATACAGGGCCAGATGGCAACTCATCCAATAGAGTCTCTCCATGCATAAGAACCCTGATTCAAGACCCCAGTCCCCACCTACAGTGGGGAAGTTTCAGAAGCCATGGTGCAGAGTTGCAAGTGTCTCCTCTCTCTCTATCTCTATAATCTAACCCACTATCCAAACAAAAGAAAAAGGAGAAAATAAATGGCAGTCAGAAACAGTGGAGCAGTGCAGGCATGTAGTCCCAGTGATAATCTTGGCAGGAAAAAAAAGATTTTTTAAAATGTAGTTTGCAAGAAAATAAAGTCTTTTGATTTCTCTAGTTACCCTGTTAATTGCATTAGCTGCTATTTAATTTCTAACAACTGGCATAATTAGTTCACCGGAACTTTAAGCCAATCTGGTAAAGTAAATGAGAATGTTGTTTTGTATTATACTCACAAAGCTTCTGGATTTCTATATTTTCTAGATTAGGTTTGTAGAGGGAAAAAAAATCTCTAGAACACACTTTCTCTTCACTTATTAAGCAATTTCTTAAAAAGGATGAATTACATATGTTTAAAAATGTATTCCTGTAGGTTAGGAGGCAGACATTCCCATCAGTCAATCAGGAAACATTAAGCTGAGCTATTCTGAAGACTCTCAGATAGTGCATTAAGTTAACATATCACATTTGAGTCACAATCTGTGTTCCTAAGAGAGATGCAGTTTTGACTTCAACAGTTACACAAAGAAAAAAGCAAAAAAAAAAAAAATCCACAAAGTTAAGGAAACACAAACTCGAGCAAGCAAGGTTCTGGCTGTGTGGCCAGAAAGTGCAGAACATAATCTAGTTACTATTCAATATTTTAAGGATTTTCTTGCTAAGTACAGTTTTTGTTTGTTTGTTTGTTTTTAACTCTGTTGGATCTTCTAGAAATTGAACCACAGGAATATCGCAGATGCTGAATAAACCAGATACATCCTGTGGTTTAGGCTTCAAAGATAGCCACAAATTCTTAAGGTATGATTCATAGTCATCAAATCATGAATCTCCTCTGAAATTGTTCCTTCACTTCCACTAAATAGCTCTGTAATTCTTCAAATCTGTGACCCAACTGAGGTCAAGGAAATCTGACAGTAGATTATGAATGCAGTAGGAAATGAATGCAGTGACCACCTGACTGAGCCACTTGGCCAGTTAGAACCTGCATTTACTTAAGCAAGAGTTAAAGGAAGTGGTATCCACCCTTTAAAACATTTCAGACTCTGTGGATGAAGTAGTGATACAAGCATTCAAAGTCTAAGTACCTTATACCATCTAGACTTTTATGCTAAAATGCAAAGATTGTATTATAATCTGGGCCATTTGAGACGGATGTTACATGAAGAAAATTCTAGAAAGAAGAAACCTGTAAACTCTTCCAGCAGGAACATCCCATTCATTCTTTACTCCAAAGCAAGAAGGCACACAAAAAAAAAATGTTTTGAGAGCTGTATTAGGAATTCCACTTCACATTTAACATGATAACTATGTCAGATTTGACTACATAATACAACATCCCAGAACTTAGTTGCTTAAAACAATAGCTGTTTATTATCCTTCAGCTCTACAGGAAGGTCTTCGGGCTGTGAATAGCAATCATCTGGATGGCTTCTCTGCTCTCTCCTGGGTTCATTACTGCAAGTATAGTTGGCCCTCTGGCTGGTATAGAATGATCTCAGCCTCAGGTTTGATCACTGTTCCAAAAACCCTCTCATCTTCCAACTGACGATCCTGGGCTTATTCACAAAGAATTAGGACATGGTTTGCAGAGTGTGTAGGACAAGTTCGCTGTCACTTCCACTGTCTTCCATTGCCAAAACAAGTTACAACACCAACAAAGAATTCAAGAAGAGAAATAGATTCCATTTATTGATGAGAGGAGATTCAAAGTCAAACTGCAGACCTGAATAAATATGGCCACTGTTTTGAGAGCTATGAAAACGTTTCCCTACATATATTTCTTGATTTCACATGCACTAAGCTCAACAGGACAGAGTGTCCCTGTTAATTTAGACTGTGTTGAACTTATCTGAACTCAGCAATCTGGATGCTAGATGATCATTTGGGGTAGCACTTTTCACTGGTTCTCCTGAGATGGGAAAATGTTTCATGAGGCAGCTGTCCTAGGTAACTGCATCTGTAGTGAAGCTTGTCTTTGTATCTCTGAGCAGAAATAATGAGAAAGGGAGGCTTAGAGGAAAGCATCAATGTACTGAACAAAGAAAGCTAGAAGGGGGGCGGGGGAGTCTGAGAAAAGAAGATAAGAGCCCCTCCTGAGGACTGGGGTTATTGTCAGGATTAGTATACGTTAAAATTACTGTTATGGTTAATTCCACATATCACTCACTACATAGCTGGATATCTGGTCCCTTCCTTGTTTTGGGTGACTCTGCAAAGTTGCTTTTGCATGAGTTTAACATTTAAACTGTTGAGGGAATAAAGTTGATTGCCTTCCCTAAGGCAAACTGGAAACCAAAGGAGGAGGCCTTCCTTGATCCATTGAAGCCATGACTAGGCTACAAGAAGGGTGACATGCTGAGGTGCTGTGCCTGTGGGCCGGGTCTACTGTGTAGAGGAAACATGACTATATTCTCCCATACCATCCTCCCGACCTTCCTGTGAGGAACATAGTATTTGTTCCACACAGGAGATGGGGACATTGAGCTTCTGAAATTTTGGTCAAGTTACCTCAAGCCCACATTGAAACTGGCACCGCTCACTCTCCTACACGAGGCACTGGGAATTGAACTGGAAACCTCAGGCATGAAAAGTCAATGCTCTGCCAGTTGAGCTGTCTCTCCAGACACAGAGCATTTTTCTCTTAATCTTACAAGATTTTCCATTAGTCTTTATTAACTGTATTTTATTATTTTATTTTCAAAAGATATATTTACTGTGCAAGAGAAAAAGAATAAGAGAGAAAGGATCCGAATATTGTTTAGCTCTTTCATAAAGCAGTATGTCAGGGATTGAACCTGTGGTCTCTGGAGACTCAGGCATGCAAATTGTGTGCTCTAACAGACTGAGATGTCTCCCTAATGCTTTTAACCTCATTTTGGTGACAAGAGCATTTCTAAGTGGCTGGGGAGTTAACTAAAAAGGGAAGTATATACAGCTTGTATACAAGGGGTCATGAGTTCAATCCTCAGCACCACTATGGCAGGATAATGAATGCTCTAGTTCTCTTTCTCTCCTTCAAGAAATAAATAAATCTTGAGGTCAGAGAGATAGCTCATCAAGTGAGGGCAACTGCATTTCTCTGTGCTCAGCCCAGGTTGAAGCTAGGATACCATGTGGGAGTGCCGTGGAACTAGCAGATGCTGTGGTGCTGAGATGTCTCCCCTTCTCTCTGTTTCTCTACCTGAAGGAAAAAGTCAGTCTGGGAACAGTAAAAGCACACATGCCTGAGGCCTGACTCCATAAAAATAAATATATTTTTGATTTTTTATATTTATTTTATTTATTTATTCCCTTTTGTTGCCCTTGTTGTTTTATTGTTGTAGTTATTATTGTTGTTGTCGTTGTTGGATAGGACAGAGAGAAATGGAGAGAGGAGGGGAAGACAGAGAGGAGGAGAGAAAGATAGACACCTGCAGACCTGCTTCACCGCCTGTGAAGCGACTCCCCTGCAGGTGGGGAGCCGGGGTTCGAACCGGGATCCTTATGCCGGTCCTTGTGCTTTGCGCCACCTGCGCTTAACCCGCTGCGCTACAGCCCGACTCCCAAAACTAAATATTTTAAAGTGTGTGATCTAGATGAACACTATGCCCCGACACTCACAAGACTATGCCCATCCCACACCCCAGAAAAGGTAGCAATTTCATGTGAGAAGGTGAAATCCACTCTACCTCGGGCAAGGTATTCCAGAAATACTCTCAGTCATTGGAACCTCCTGCTTTTAACTAGAAAGAGGACAGACTCTCGTTTCATCCTTGTAGAAACTGTTTCATTAGTTGTACCCACCACAACAACACTCCAAAAATCAATGAAAGATAAAACCTTTCCTGCTTCTTCAGCAGCTGATAAGTTTTCTTTCACTCACTGAAAGGCTTCCTGTGGAATAATGAAAGTGAAACTTCATGATTTACTTATTTGGCTTGCTCGAGTCTTCAAACACTCAAGAATGACACTTATGTCTCTTTATGCCCACAAGGAAATGACTGTGGTTGGAGGCTGGAGTAATTCAACAAACAAAAAGAATACCTACCCCCCCCGCCCCCCCCCCTTATTTAATGTTCCTTTTCCTCAAAAATTCAAAGCAGCCAGATCACTTAACAGGGGAGGTGTTTCCTTGAAAGTTAATGATCAACCCTCTGAGAAGTCCTTGGCTCAGTTAGTTCATAAAATGGTAAAGGAAAGACCTTCCCCCAGAACACTCAAGATTTAGCGACATCTATTATTTATAAAGGGAATCTGAAATGTGGTAAATATATAGTCTAACAGATTGGACTTTTTTCAGCACAGTATATTACATAGAAAATTAAGTCCCATCTAATTAATTTTCAAAATAATGGAAGGGAAAAATTCACCACCTATCATGGTTGGCATTTTTTTAGTAGATTTTCTCTTAAAAAAAAAAAAAATCGGGTGGTGAAGCAGGGTTTCAGGTGTCTCTCTGTCTCTCTCCCTCTCTCCCATCCCCTTCCCTCTCAATATCTGGCTATCTCTATCCAATAAATAAAGATAATTTAAAAAATAGATATTATGTGAGAAAAAGAGAGAGGGGGAGGGAAAGAAAGAGATCAGGGCGCCACTCACTCTCCGACATGAGGCACTGGGAATTGAACTGGAAACCTCAGGCATGAAAGGTCAGTGCTCTGCCAGTTGAGCTGTCTCTCCAGACACAGAACATTTTTCTCTTAAATCTTACAAGATTTTCCGTTAGTCTTTATTAACTGTATTTTACTTATTTATTTTCAAAAGATGTGTTTATTGTGCAAGAGAGAAAGAATAAGAGAGAAAGGATGGGAGTATTGTTTAGCTCTCTCATAAAGCAGTGTGCCAGGGTGTTCTCTGGAGACTCAGGCATGCAAACTGTGTGCTCTAACAGACTGAGATGTCTCCCTAATGCTTTTAACCTCATTTTAGTGACAAAGAAACTAACGGGCTAAGAGGTTGAGTTCATTCATAATAAGAGCAAAGGTGCATTCAAATCTAAATCAAGTCAAGGGACTTAAAATTTCCACTTTTTTTTTTTATATATCTGTAGTTTTTTGAGTCATTGAGTTTGGATTATTTTCAAAATTTAAAAAAGAATTTTATTTGAATAAGTAAGTTGAAGATGTCAGCCTTACTACCTTGACTCAAAAATGAAATTGAACCCCATATACAAGAATTCAGACAGTGCTAGTTCAGTCTTAGTGAAACAAATTAATTCATTTAAATTCTCCTAGGAGTCATCCATCTCTTTTCAAGGATTTGTCCTAGGACAATTCCTGAGAGAAGACACCAGTTTAACTATTTGTTTTATGCTGGCTGTCAAATTCAGTGAACAATACACAGAGGTTTATAGCAGATTGGTAAGTGCCCAGTCATTATTTGTGACTGAATGTAATCTTATATAAGCCAGGTACCCTAATATTTACAACAACTTTCATTCACCTTTTTGCTTATAGTCATCACAGCAACCCTGAGTGTAAGTTACAGCCAATTAATATTAGTCCCATGGTTTTTGTTTGTTTTTAAATATTTATTTATTTCCTTTTGTTGCCCTTGTTGTTTTATTGTTGTAGTTATTATTGATGCCGTTGTTGTTGGATAGGACAGAGAGAAATGGAGAGGGGAGGGAAAGACAGAGAGGAGGACAGAAGGATAGATACCTGCAGACCTGCTTCACAGCTTGTGAAGCAACTCCCCTGCAGGTGGGGAGCCAGGGGCTCAAACCGGATCCTTAATGTCCTTGCACTTTGCACCACGTGCGCTTAACCCACTGCGCTACCGCCTGACTCCCAGTCCCGTGTTTTAGATAAGGAAACTGGAATTCAAAACAAATTATCTGTCCAGCCATAGAGTTAGTAATATCACCTACTGGAGTTGACCACAGCCAGATTTTTTGAGTACAAAGAATAAAGATTTATTATACTACAAACACTCCCTCATTTAAACAATGTCACTTTGAGTTAATGTTTGGCCAAACTATGCTTCCTACTTATTAATTTTTTTATGAACAATAAAGAGAAACCAAAGCTCCACTCATCTCTGGCGTGCTAGATGCATGAAATCGAATCTGGGACCTCAGACAAGCAAGGCATGAGTTCTGTCACTGAACTATCTCCCCAGCCCAATGCCTCCAACTTAAACAAGATATTAAAATGAACGGACATAAATGATACCAACCTCTGTATTGGAGGTGGAGGCCCCAGGTTTATTTGAAGTGTTGGAATGTCATTTATTCCAATGACCATGTTATCATCTCAGCCAGCAGTCATCAACCAAAATGGTTGGGTCACCATCGTGTTAAAGTACCTGAGATCAATACAAGAGAAAGGGGAGGGTCTGGAGTCCATGCAGAACACAGAGAGATCTACCTCAAATCACAGGAAACCAGGCCCTGAGCAATGTTAAGAGGACAGAACCAGTCACCTGGAATCAGCATTAAGGGATCAAAACAAATAAGCAAAAGAAAGATTAGGGCTCTTTGACCAGCTATATCTTGGCATGACCTTTCATTTTTGCTGAGACTTTTATTTTTAGAGATGAAGTAGACAATTTTATGTTCTTACCTAATATTGGGTTAGAGAAGTTCATTCATTGCAAGAACAAAACAAGTCGAAAATCAATATGACTGTATGTGTTTCTTAGAATATGAAGTCAATTGAAATTAAAATGTTTAAAGGGACTTATTTTCACTTGAGCTCTCCCAATGTGTGAAAAGCAACACATTGTATTCTCAATTACCCATGATCTTATTTGCACTCCACAAATACTTGAAGGGCATGACTAAGGCAAGTTATGCATTACTCAATGCTTTGTAGCAGTATTTCTTAAACTTTTTCTCCCAGTCTAATCCCTGCTCAGTCTTAGGGAAATCCAACACTAATGCAAAAAGGCCCTGTTGCTTTATGGTCTTGTATAAAAGAACCTATCACCCAAAAGTCATGGGATATGCTGCTGACTCAATCTAAAGAAGGGTTTCTGGTTGAGTCAGTAACATATCCCAGGAGTGGAGGCCGCCAAAGCTTCCGAAGGCCAGGTCATAGCAAGTTTACTGAGAAGACTTCATGGGTGCCTGTGATCACTTCTAGAACTTGGTCCAAAATCCACATCTATAAAAAGAAACTTCTCTTCTGTCAACCATTAGACAGCAAACCTGTGAGTATTCTTAGCAGAAAACAAAGACTAAACTATTCGTCTTCTTTCCTTTGGTCTCACCTGGGAAAGAATCCAGCAGCCAAATAGAGCAATGATGTGTCTTCTTACTCTGGTTATTAAAAGTCAGGTATGGACCAAGAGATAGCTCACCAACAGCCAATGCTCTTTTCCATGTGCAAGGACCCAGGAGATATAATTGGGATCCAGGGAGATAACTCAAACTGTTATTCACAGATCACAGAAACTGCTTGCCTGCAGGCCCAGAGGCTACAGGTACACTCCTTGGCACTTTATGCTAGAGTTGAGCAGCGCTCTATTCTTTCTCTTTCTTCCTTCCTGGGATAATTTTTGAGCAAATATCTTAGTCATCCATGATGTTAACTCTCACAATGTCCTTCTCCTGTTTTTGCTTCACTTTCTGGTAACTCTCCATCTTCCCAAGATGACGTTCCAACTTCCTTTCAGTGGTCTCAGAGCTGTGAGCTGGTGCTTCTTCAACACACACACACACACACCCACCCCACCCCGCCAAAAAATATGTTGGGGAAAAGGCACTATGGCATCTAGTGGGTAGAGCATAGAAAGGCTGAAAGCACAGAGAACAGAGAATTTTTTGATCCTGATGGCTGTAGGAACTCTGTGTTGAGAACAGCAATAAGTGACCAGATCACTTCCTGTTTACCTTTTGGATCAGTTCCTGTCTCTAATTCTGCCATGATGCTATTGTCACTCTGACCTTTCAGAGCATGCCAATGCCTTCTGTTCTCAGGGCTTTGGCAGTTGCTATGCCAACTACCTAAAAAACTTCATTCCAAGCATGGCTCTTGCCCTGCCCATCTTTTAAATCTCACCAGAAAGTCCTCCCCCCATAACTCTTTAATTCTGATCAGTTTCGTTGAATTCACAATTTCCTCATCACTAGCTGACACTTGCTCAGCTTACCTGGTTCATCTGAGATCCTCCTTATCTTGAATGTAAATTAAGTCAAGGACCTGTGACTATACTACAATTAAAAGTACCTAAACCAGCACATAGTAAGTGCTCAACAAATATCAAATTGCTCAACAAATACCTATTGGACCCAAGGAAGAAAGGAATGTCATAAGCATATTTGATGAATGCCATTCTCTCCATGTTTGTGATATCACACACATACTCCAGCTCAGATGTATGTATTCATAAGATCTGTCACCACAATTGTTTTCTTAAACTGACCTGTGCCTGCCCCAGGAACACTGAATTCTTTTCTGTTAAATCTTGGATGTGAGCCTAGATATTTGCTCAAGGGCATCCTTGTCCCAGGACTTTTAATTTTTTTCTTCCCTCCTCGCCTTGCATTTCTTCATTTTTCTTTTAATCTTGCCTTCTTTTTCCTTGGTTTGAAATTCAGAGGAAAAGACCCCTGGGACCATGAGTCAGTAAACCAAACTGTGGACTCCCATGATAAAGAAAGGAGTAAACTATGTATAATTCCAAACCAAATGTCCTTATGATGGGAACATCAGCACCAGGCCTTCTGCTCCCACAGATTAAGATGCTAATGTGCCTTCAGGATTCACCTGTGTTTATAATTATTTTGGGATTAGTGGTTTTTAAAAGGTGTCCTTCCTGCCTTACAACCCTCATCACCTCTAGCTCTGTCTTTTATTGATGAGGTTTGCCAAGCCCCAAGACTGGAACCTCCTTGGTGAGAAAGCAAGTAGGAGAGATTTGGAAAGTACACTGTCTGGCCATTTGAGACTCAGGTGGGAGCCAGGCCCCCATCACATTGAAGGAAGTTTCAGTGATATTCTCTCTCTCTTTCTCTCTCTCTCTCTCTCTCTCTCTTTCTCTCTTAAAAAAAATATTGGACTGAGGAGTAGTATAGTTTTTATGCCAAAGACTCTCAAGTTTGAGGCTCTAAAGTCCCAGGCTCAATCCCCAGCACCATAATAAATCAGAACTGAGCAGTGCTCAGGTCTTTCTCTCTGCATCTCTGTCTCATTAAAACCAAATAAAATATTTTTTAAATGGTGAAGTGTTTAGAAAGAACTGACAGTCAGATTTTTGGAGGTGTAGTTAAGGGCAGAATTTAAATTTTTCAAATCTCCCTGTTGATTGATGGCTAGGAAATTGAGAGAATCTCTCAGTATGCGAATGTGTGTGGTCTCCTTAAACCAGAGCAGCAGGAGTGCCTGCATGAGTCCAGCCCCTCTTTGTTTATTCACACAGATTAGGAGCTTTGCTATGGGTCATGTGACCCATTAATCAGCATTGTCAATAGCCTCCCACCTGGACATGACTACTGGACTCCATCTCTAATCTTTCAGACACATCCTAGTGTTTCCTTTTGATTTCTCAAGCATCTTGTGAGGTTGGTATGCCCGCTGTACAGAGAGGCTAAGTAACTACTCTGATACCACATGACTTGTTCGGTAGTAGAGGTGGGATCCAAATCTACCATCATCTGACTTGAAAACAAAGTGCCATTGGACCAGCAGGAGAAAACTCAGGCACAGAACCAACACAAGTGACATATACACCTGTCACAGTTGTTAATGCAGAACAGTTTCTCCAAGATGATTGTTTCTGGAATTATTATTGCAATCACAGTTTTTCTTACTGCAGCCACTGTGGACACTACTTTTCAAATATTCTGCTATTATTATTCAAATAAATACTACTATTGTTATAAATACTTAACTACTCTTTAAGCCTAATTTCCAGGATTGAAAACAATCTATTGTCTTAAAAATGTAAGGGAAATATTTTTATATCACTTTATTAGTGTGCTAATGACTAACAGGACAGTTCTTGACACAGGAGTACAATTTCTCATATCTCCATGATATGTGTCTGCAAAACACTGTCACCCCCAAGTTGCATCCTTTCCTAACATCATACATCAGGACTCCAAAGTCCTCTCTATCCCCTTCCATACCTCCATCACTGGAATTCTTAACTTGGTTACAGTATATCACAGCAAGTCCATGTTTCAACTAACGGCAGGAGCTGATAATGTGGGTCAAGCCTAATGTGACAATAAATACATTATCAAAATTCATTGGATAAAGTGAACGAATTTGAATAACAGCTATGTCTAAAAAGCTCTCTGTAACTGACATAAGACTATTTCCTTAGTAGACTTTTCTCTGAGCCATCTAGCTGAGAAGTATTGAGTTGTTGCCCTTGAAAAGAAAATGCTTGAGCAGGGAGTGCAGTGTCTGCTTCCTTGTACAAGGGCCCTAGGTTCCATTTCCAGAACCAAATAATAAATAAATAAATAAATAAATAAATAAATGACAGATCTAAGACAAAAGCCCACTAGTAATGTAGTTTTGGGGCTTAAGGGACAAGTCATTCTTTAAAAAAATATATCTATTTGTTTATTGGATAGATATAGCTAGAGAAATTGATAGAGAAGGGGGAGATAGAGAGAGAAAGAGAGACACCTATAATGCTTCTTGACTGCTCATGACTTTCCCCCAGCAGATGGGGACCAGGATCTTGAACCCTGCCTGGTCCTTGCACACTGTAGCATGTGCACTCTTAATAAGTGTGTTACAACCCAGTTGCAGAACAAGTGTTCCTTATAGTGCAAATCAAAGACCACATTTCAGGCCCCAAAGTTGAGATTTACATCAAAATGGCAAGAAGAAGGAGAAGAAAGGGAGTTAATTTCTATAAGTTATTCAAGACTTCACTGACTGCAGAGTCAGTGCTACCTTCTTCTTCTTCTAGTGTTTGCCCTTCTTCCGTAGCCAGTCAACAGCGTCAGGTTGAGCCTGATGTAAAGTTTCGAGACCTCCTTTGAATCTGGAGAGGTGGCAGTTGTCGACTATGTGGGTCATAGTCTGTCTGTAGCCGCAGGGGCAGTTCGGGTCGTCTCTGGCTCCCCAGCGATGGAACATAGCAGCGCACCGGCCATGGCCTGTTCGATAGCGATTGAGGAGGGCCCGATCATAACGTGCTAGGTCAAAGCCAGGTTGACGCTTGCAGGGGTCTGTGATGAGGTGTTTATTCTTTACCTCAGCTGACTGCCAGCTCTGTTTCCAAGAGTCTGGAACAGAGAAGTTCAGTGTAGGCATAGGGGACCAGATTGGATGACAAGACGTCAAGCGTTGGACAGGGTGGGCAAAGATATCCGCGTATATTGGCAGGTCCGGTCGAGCGTAGACGTGGGAAATGAACTTAAATGATGCCGCATCCCGACGAATATCTGGCGGGGCGATGTTGCTAAGAACTGGCAGCCATGGGACCAGGGTGGAACGGATGGTTCCAGAAATTATCCTCATGGAAGAATATAATTTGGAGTCGACCAAGTGGACATGGGGGCTACGGAACCATACTGGGGCACAGTATTCTGCAGTGGAATAGCATAATGCCAGAGATGATGATCGTAGTGTGGAAGCGCTCGCGCCCCATGAGGAGCTGGCCAGTCTTGCAATGATGTGATTCCTCGCTACCTACAAAGACTCTACAGTTCTCTTCCCAATACAGCAATTGTCCATTTACAAACACTTGGCATTCCAAAAGTAGATCCTGATATTTGGTTCCTGTCATATAGTGCGCTTGCTCTCTCACCTAGTGTGGTGCCTGGAGACCTTGGGGTCATGCCACAGAGCTCATAGTTGTGTGCTGGATGCAGTTCAGATGCACTGTGGCCACCCACCAACAATGGTGGGCATGGGGGGGTTGCTGGGATTCCAACCCAGCATGGCAATATTTTGTCTCCTATGGTACAGCCCTAGCAACAGGTGGGAGGAAGCCACCTTTCCCTTCTTCCCTGCCAAGCAGGAAGCTAAGGTCCTTTGGACACATATTGGGGACAACTCTGATTAGGAAAAGACTGGAGGGGTGGTGAAGGACTCAGCTGGGTCCCATTGGCCAACCCTGGGGAAGGGAGAAAAGTCTTGAAAAATCCTATATGAAATCTAGATAATTAGTGCAAATGAACTTGCAAAGAAAAAAATAAGTAGCCAAACTGTCTCTAAGATCGTGACTACTATGGCGGTTATGGGGTGGAGGACGTAGGGCAGGAGTCTTAGAACTTTGATGGTGGATGCTGTGTATAACTATGCCCTTATGATTTTATAATCTTGTAAAACAATATTAAATCACTAATTAAAATTAAAAGGAATTGTCATTTATTACTACAACAGTGCAGTAGGTCAGTCTAGACCTAGTGGCAATGGACGCCAGACTGAAGCCAAGTCAGATCCTCCTCCAAGATGCCTGCTTTGTGGCGGAAGACAGCTGTCTGCAACTACAAACTCTTTTAGCTGGTTCTTAGGGCCATTCTTAGCTCCTCATGTTGCCATAACTCCTTGCTATGTGGTTCTGTCTGTGGCATCAAGAGTCGCTGGCGGCGCTTGGCTGAAAGAATCCACTAGAACCGAGTAGGAAGGGAGCAGAGCTGAATTGACGAGAAATGTCCTGACAAGAGAGGCCCTGGGCAAGGTTGAGAGTAAGCAACCACGCAGAGGAAAAAAAAAAAAAACTCAGGCTTATTTTTTTTCTATCAGTGATTTAATATTGATTTATATATTTATAAGATAACAAGGGTTAGTTCACACTGTTCCCACCACCAGTGTTCTGTACTCCCATCCCCCCACACACTGGAAACTACAATGGTTCTTCCAGGATCATAGATGTGGGCTGACTATTATTTTTATAACCATCTATCTATATTTATACATATTTGCCCATTTTTTTCTATGGTTCTAAGGCTCAGATTTATATGGTGACCTCATAGCCGCTTCAAAATGGAACTCTGCATTCTTTATTATTATTATTTTGTATTATCTTTATTTACTGGACTGAGACAACCTGAGATCTAAAGGAAAGGGGGTGATAGAGAGAGAGAGAGAGAGGGATAGAGAGAGAGAGAGTGAGCGACCTGCAACAAAGCTTTCCCCAGCAGGTAGGGACTCAGGATTCAAACCCAGGTCCTTTCACATTGTAATGGTGCATGTGACTACCTGACCCTGAACTTTTCATCCTTTTGCCTCTGTTTGTCTAGTTCTGAAGAACTCAAGCAGCCATCTGTCCTGGTGGGCAGGTTTATATTCTAATATTCTTTGTTATTCTTTGAAGACAAGGATGCTTGTCGTGGATGTTTGCTAAACGTTAGCTCTCCTTTCTTGTAAACATAAGGATGCTTGGGGAGTATGTGCTCAGCATTTAAGTCACATACTACCTTATCACATAAGAGTACTTTCATTAATTCAAAGTTAATCCTCAGCACGTGGAGGCTTTCAACTTTAAGATTTTCAAGACACTCTTTTAAAAACCAGTCTAGTGAATTGGGGAAATAGCTCAACTGGTAGAGAGCACAGGGCCCACATGCCTGAGGGTTCTGGTCTTCTGGTTCAAGTCCTGGTGTCACATGTACTGGAGTGGCGATCTTTCTCTCTCTCTCTCTCTTTCTGGAACTCTAATATGAGATAAATTTTTAAACTTTTTTTTAATCTAGACAAGCCCTTCCTTCTGATGAATTATAGTCAACTGAGTGGCAATATGGTCATAACATTGACATACTCGGGGGTCAGGCGGTAGCACAGTGGGTTAAGCGCGCACCCAGCTCCCTACCTGCAACGGAGTCGCTTCACAGGCGTTGAAGCAGATCTGCAGGTGTCTGTCTTTCTCTCCCCCTCTCTGTCTCGCCCTCTTCTCTCAGTTTCTTTCTGTGCTATCCAACAACAAATGACATCAACAATAATGACCACAACAAGGCTACAACAACAGGGGCAAAAACGGGGAAAAAATGACCCCCAGGAGCAGTGGATTCATGGTGCAGGCACTGAGCCCCAGCAATAACCCTGAAGGGGAAAAAAAAGTGACATACTCATCATCTCACCTATGCTCAAGGATACCAAGGTATGTTGTTTATGTGTCAGCCATGCTCAGATAAAAAGCATGCCCAGGGAGTTGGGCGGTAGCGCAGTGGGTTAAGTACATGTGGTGCAAAGCGCAAGGACCGGCATAAGGATTCCGGTTCCAGCTGAGGCTCCCCACCTGCAGGGGAGTTGCTTCACAAGTGATGAAGCAGGTCTGCAGGTGTCTGTCTTTCTCTCCCCCTCTCTGCCTTCCCCCTCCTATCTCCATTTCTCTCTGTCGTATCCAACAATGATGATATCAGTAACAGTAATAATAACTACAACAATAAAACAACAAGAGCAACAAAAGGGAATACATAAATATTTCTTAAAGAAACATGCCCAGGTAGGTGGTAAAACATGATTTCTAGCTGTGTTTGTAAGGGTGTTTCTGGAAACACTGGAATGGCCAACTAAACAAAGAGTATCACCCTCACTCACACAGGTGGGCACTGTCCAATCCAGTGAGGACCTGAATTGAACAAAAAGGCTGAGCAAGAGTGAATTTACTCTCCTTTTAACAAGTTTCCATCTTCTCCTTCCTCTGGACAGTCAAGCTTCTGTTTCTTGAGTTTGGGGGTCTGGAATAGGATTGTAACACCAACTTTCCTGGGACTCTAGCTTGCAGACAACAGATCATGGGTCTTCTTAGCCATCATAAGCATGTGAGAGAATCACTCACATTCAGTCTCTATAAATACATCCCTAGTGGCTTTGCTTCTCTGGAAAGTCCTAACTAAAACACAGCAACTGGGATTTTTAGGTGCCATGTTAGTGTTCTAAGCACTATAGAAAGTTATTTTACAGTCTTGTATTGACCACAAACAAAAGCAGTCAGTTATTCCAACAACAAAATGGGTTTGTTTGGAAATAAACAGGAGGAAAAAAAGGCAAATTGAGGAGTGTTTATGGTAAGACCCAAATGCATGTCCCTAAACTTCAGGCTAACAACACCCTCTATAACTGTGGAAGGTGGAAGTGGGGAGATTTTTCACTTAGAGCAATTGCCTAACCAGAAGCCCCAGCACCATCTGAGAGAACCAGGACACTGAGAAAGATCCAGGAGCAGTGGGGCAGTACTGTGGTGTCTCTGTTTCTCTCTCTTTCTCTTTTTGTCTCCTTCTCTGTATCTCATTCTTTTTGAAATAAAAATAAAAGTTAAAGGAAAATTGCCTGGGAGTGGTAGAATCATGTGTGTGTGAGGCCTCAGCACCACAAAATTAAATATATATATATATATATATGTATATATATCTTCCAGTGCTATCACTGGGGCTCAGTGCCTGCACTATGAATCCACTGCTCCTGGAGGCCATTTTTTCCACTTTGTTGCTCTTGTTGATACTGTTATTATCATTGTTATTGCTGATGTTGGATAGGGCAGAGAGAAATGAAGAGAGGAAGGGAAGACAGAGAGGGGAAGAGAAAGACAGACACCTACAGACCTGCTTCACCACTTGTGAAGTTACCCTCCTGCAGGCAGGGAGCCAGGGGCTCAAATCCAGATCCTTACACTGGTCCTTGCACTTCGTGCCATGTGCGCTTCATGCCATGGGTGCTTAACCCGCTGCACTACTGCCCGGATCCCCAAAATAATAATTTCTGAAGAACCCCTCTCCTTTCGGTTCTATATAGGGAGAAGGGACATCACCTCCTAAGGGAGATGCATGCTCTAGCTTCCGACCTCCCTAAATAGAGTTCTGAACACTGATGTGCACACTCCAAATTCAATGAGTTCAACAAGCTGAATGCAGATTTACTAAAACATTATTTGTTCCTCCTACCTGTACCCAAAGAACTGTCTGTACTCTGACTGCCCTTGCTCAGTCTCCAGGCTACCCAAATCCTTGTTGCAGACAGTAACCAGAGAAGCTGTCTGTTCCTAGCTGACTCACCTCTGGATGAGTCTTATTCAAGTCAAAGTTTGAGGATCACTGGCTCAGAACAACAGAGGAAGATTGAGACACAACTAAATAGCAGTGAGTATTTTATACCCAATATTTATCTATATTTCAGGGGGGGGAATCCCAACTAAATAATTGTCTCAATATTTTTCTTAAAAAATAATAATAATTAAAATAAAGAGCAGGGCCTTCAAATTTAGAATTTGGGAACATGGGAGAAGTGGGTCTCAAAATTTACTTTGGAAGACTTAACTTCTTTTACTTTACAGGAGGGGGGTGGAACCTAACACTCCTAAATTCATCTCTACCAAAAGGTTAAATTTGTAATGAGAACCTAAAGCTAAGGCAAACTTGTCCTGAAAAATGATAGTTACACAAATCTCTTAGGGGCATCTTTCTGAAAGACCCAATCTCCCATCTTTATTTTAGAAGGATGAATTTTATTATGTACAAATTTGTTTCATAATACCTGTTTTACAATCCCCTTAACTTACTTTCTCCTTCTTTTCAATATCCTTACTTCCTTAGCTAGAGTTCATTAAAGGTGATATCTAGAATCACATCGGAAAACCAGTTTTTCTAAGTCTCATCCATACATACAGAAGGTAGATAAGTTATTAGTAAATATATCTTTGTTTCTTATCAAACTATCCAATACTTGGTTACTTGTTCAGACTCTGAGGGGTGCCTGAATTTATAAATCAGTGACAATTAGTGTTTCTTCTCTTGGTCGCATCTCATAATTTTCTGCTTTGGTATGGTGGGTGGAGATATAAAGAGAAATGAGATCAAGAAGGACATATACACCAGTCCCCATCTCAACCCTCCCTTCTTAAAACGTTGCCTTTTTTTCAAGTGAGAGACAAATTTGCCTTTGAATTCTAGTGTTTTTATGGACGAGCAGTAAAACTTTGGGCTCTTTGCCTAACTTCTTTGTGTCTCCTTCTCCTCATCTGTCAACTGCAACAATAACACCTTCCTTCCTAGATGTTGAAAGGCTGGAATGAGAAAACAGATGTATAGCACTAGTATTGTATGCTGAATAGTGATTGTGCACTGACTGCTATTCCCTCTGAAGTAGGAACTGAAGAGTTAACTGTCCTTTGTTTCTCAATAGTGCCAAACACAGAGACCAGAATCTTAAGAGAAAGAGAGATCAAACTATAAGTAACATGAGATGGTAGCATGATTGTTCATATCCTGACCCTGTTATGACTTGCTGTCCTTATCCTTTATCTACACTTCCTTTGGAATGGACAGGAAATCAACAAGGGGGGAGAAACTGCACAACTGAGCTCTCTAATGCCAGAGCACACCAAGGTAACTAGAGGGAACATATGAAGCCCAGGGAAAAAAAAAGAAGCAAATATCCTCTGGGATATTAAAGATCTTTTTAGGCGGATGCAAATTAAGAATTATTGCACAATTTGGGACTTTTCTCTGATTACCAAATTCCCCTCTATCAGTATGGAAAAACCACCCCTTAGGATGTGCATTGTTTAAGTCTCATGACTAAGACTCTTATGTCATGCACCAGAAAGAAAGGGAGGAAAAAAAAAAGGGAATGAAGCCAGAGTATCACTCTGGCACATGTGGTATTAGGGATTGAACTCAAGACCTAATGTTTCTGAACCTAGAACTCTACCACTGCACCACCTCCTGGTCCTTCCTCACAGACATTTTTATACACAAATGTATTGTGTTGTAAGACTTAAAGGATATTTTTTATAGAAATCAGTTTTGCAGATTTTTCTCATACTTGTCTGTATATTCTCCCTCAGTATATTTTAAACCTTTTCTTATATCACCTTCTAGACACTAACATTAATTTTTCTGCTAAATACAACATATACTTGTTCTCAATAAATCTCACTACTCCAATGAAGCTAATCAAATGGACCCACCATTTCATAGTTTACTTTAGCATTCTTTGATTCAACAGGTTAGCATCATTGGAAAAGTAAAGTTAAGGATGAGTTGAACGTTACCTTTAGAGCTCCTCTTGTTCATCAGTGTTTTTAGCAAACTGAGTGCCATGCCATCGGGTTATAAAAGACATGGTTTAAGTAGATATGAAATTCACACCCTAGTAAGACACTTTGGGGAATTCAAAGATACCACAAGCCACAGAGAAGTGTCAGAGGGCCAAGAGTGAGATAACTGAAGTTCTCTTGACCTGAGAGTCCTTGGCTGACCTCCTCTGACCTCACCCAAGTTTCACCTTAGCTAAGCCATAATATTTATAAGACAAAATGAAAACAATCTCATTCCTCACTTGGGACTGTGGGGGTAGCTGGTATAGGTGTTCGGGTGGGGGGGGGGGGCGGGGGGGGCGGAACACCAAAAATGCAAATATACACTGAGACAAATGATTGGAACAAGCTTCAGCCTAGGAATTCCTAAGCTCTACTGCCATTTGAATGTGAAAGAGCCTAAGGAGAAAGGAAAGTTGACATCTATGTGGAATGAACAAGTTGTCTTTGCAATTTATATTCTCTAAATGAAATTAAGGAATAAACACAGTAGGTGTTCAGGGAACAAATCTACTGCTTCCCAACTCTGTTATTGATTACATCCGCCATTTTGTCAGCTGATTTCAGAACATTATAAAGATTACCGATTTTAAGCTTTCCAGGGTACTAAAGAATTCTGTGGGACAGCTAGTTGTGCTTACTAAACAATCCTTAGTAATTTAATTCAAAAATGGAAGAAAAATCTTAGCAGTCAAAAATGACTACATAGTCCTATTTTTTCACTCTTAATGTTTGCACACATCTCTCTCTCTCTCTCTCTCTCTCTCTCTCTCTCTCTGTTATTATCAACTAATACACAGTTCCAAGTCAATTTTTTCAAATAGAAAGAGAGAGACAAAGAGACACAGGAAAATATACCACAGTGCAGCCAGGACTGGGTACGAACCTGAGTCAGATGCATGACAAAACAAGCCCCTTCCCCATTAAGCTATCTTGCCACCCCTTTCCCTCAACTCTTTCACTTCTTTTTAATTTGTGTTTTCTTTTTTCTTTCTTACTTTTTCACCCTATGACATCAGTTGTCTCAGGGGTGTTATTATCATCTATAGAATTGACTCACTCTAGGCTCATAAGATTAAGGACAGCTTTCCTATAACTTCCTCACACTTCCAGAGAATTACTTAAGATGGAGCGTTCCACCAAGTTCACCACTGTGTAGAATCCATTCACTTGTGTTTCTCTTCATTCCCATGAACAAACTGATTCCTATTGTCAAATCCAGGGTTCTCATAACTCAAAACCAACAGGAAGCCTGCCTGGTGAAGTCGTGGAGAAGGAGTGGAGACAGAAGGGGGATTAGATGCCAAGACATAAAGCCCTTTTCATGGCAAGAGAAGTCGAGTAACCACATCCTGATAAGGAAGGCCCTTAGGGTTGCCGTCCCAAAGAGATGCCAGCAGGGGAAACTGCTTCTAAGTTTATAGTGAAAGCAGTTGCCTGCCAGTGAGCAGGGAAAGGAAAAGTGAGAGAGCGGTGTCGAGGCACTGAAACCCTTCATGTCAGAACCCTAGCTCTAAGTCCTGGATTTTCTAGTACCCTCTACAGTGGCTGTACCCTTTAACTCTTCTTCCTGAGTCAGAGGTGCCTCATCTTTGCAGCTTAGATAATAAAACTTGACTACAGAGAATTCCTCTCAGGCTCAGAGGAAATCAGATAGTAGCAATGCTTTTGTAAAGCAGAAAATGATTTATAAATGTGCATCTTCACTGCAGTTATTTGCTGGACTCAGGACCCAACTTATGGTCTCTGCTTGGAAACACTGGATAAGTCTCTTTATCAAGTAATGTGATTCAGGGGGTTTCAAAGAAACTCTCAGATCAAAAAGAGCACTAATCTCTGTTTAAGGGGGAGAAATAATCAGATCTCTGGGCTATCTGGATAGAGTGTTAGCCTTCCAGAACTTTGAGAAGCAGAGAAAGTTTGGCTTTGGTTTTCCTCGCTTCCTTTCTCAGCATTCTGCCTTCTTGAGTCCTCCTCTGGGAAATATCCTTCTTTCACCTTCTTCCTTACATATTTATTCTCTTGTCAGCAAAACCTGATCTCAGAAAAACACCACTAATAACTCCATTGTATTAGCTCCACTGGCTTCTTTAAATCTCAGGGTTTTTATGCAGAATGCATGACTCACTTAACCGGAAGTCTTGATAAGGGCTGGACAACGCAGGGGCTAAACGACCCAGAGGCTGGACTATGTCATGTGACACTCAAGTTCTTTCCATCTCTCTGCTTAGCCAAAAATGGTGTCAAATTCATCTGAGGGCTGCTTTTTCTGTGGGTCTAGGATGATGATGTGTACCAATCAAGAGGGGCTTCTGGGGAGCTGTAGAGAGTGGAAAAGAGATATGGGTTCCCCTGCCATTGACTTAGAGTCTTTTGTCTGATTGAACCCACATATATCTTTAACCCTGAGCTGTCACACTTGGAATGTTGTGTTCTGACAGAGTTCTGAAGCAGTTATTGTTAAGAGGAAGAAGATTGTGAGGACTGGCTGAAGCAAATGGGGACCCTCCCTCCTTGAGGCTGACTTAGTCTCCCCAACATTCTGGCGTCAGGAAAATGGACTTTGTAAAGTCAACCATTAAGTTTGTAACTGCCCACCCCCAACACACACATGCACAAGCACACACACACACACACACACACACATGCGCATAATTGATAAGGTTTTTCAGTTGCATTTTATCCAAAGAGGCAATGAATCTCTGAAATATTTGATGCAAGAGAACTGATTGGAAAAGTCTCCCTTACTAAATCAAATATCCAGGAAATAGCAGATGAATTTAGGTAACAAGTACACATCTCAAGGTGAAGGAAGGAAATACTGTGGAGGATCCTGATCAGTCCAGGGGGGAATTTAACTTATAGGACGATTCTTACACATACCCACAACCCGGAAGAGGTAAGACTCTGTGGATTCACATGGCGGGGGGAGGGAGGGAGTTAGAAATTGAACAGAAAAAAAAGTGTCTCATCTGGCAGAACACAGAACTTGTGTTCCTGAGATTCCCAGTTTGGTCTCTGGGCTTAATACACAATAGTTCTCTGCTTGTGTCTCTCTCTCCCCTCTCTTTCCCTCCTCACTCTACCTAATATAAATAAATATATATATATATTTTAAAAAATAAAGATAAAAAGAAAAAGATTCTATATTAATCAGACATGGAGGTTGGGGGTCAAATAATTTGTTGGCACACAGATGTAATTAGCACATGATTGTTGATTGTAATAAGCATATGGCTGACATCAGCCTACGAGCATAGGACAAACTTATGGACAAACTTACGTAAACCCACCCACAAGGGGTTGTGGGTGAGTTCTAACAGATTTAAGACAATGCCAGGTGGAAGTCTCTCTGTCTCTCTGTCTCTTTCTTTCCTGCTTTCAGCACTTCCATCTTTCTGTTTTCCTGCTTGCTCACAGTGCTCACAGTGCCCACCATGGCTGCTCCTCCCAGGACTTGTACACGTGTAGCTAAAATCACCAGTCGGCCTAGGCTTATCTCAACCAACATTTGCCTCTTCACTATACCTAATAAGCACCATATAATAAACCGGCTCCAACCCACCCCATGAAGTTATTTTTTAATTGCTATAGCAAGTAAAAAAAAAATTGAATTAGTGGACAGGGAAATAGCTCAACTGGTGTAGCTCAGAATTTTACATGCTTGTGAATACCTGTCTAACCCCTGACATCACATGTACCAGACTGGTACTATGATACTTCTCTCTGTGTGTGTCTCTCTGTCTCTCTCTTTCCCATGTGCATGCACAAAGTTCTCTTTGCCTCATATGAAATAAATTCTTTTTAAAAATGTGAGTTAAATAAAATATAGTGGGACATAGGAGTCTTTAGGATAGGGTGAGAAGAGATAATATATTGAGAGGAGGTCCAGATAAAAAACTCAACTTGTCCTGAATCCTGGCGAATAGCATGGTTCTTCCATGGGGTGCCAAGACTCAAGCTGTGTGCATGTTGCAAGTGGCCTACTTGACAAGCTACCTTCTGGCCCTTTGTTTACAATAAAGTTAGGTCTGTAATACATATGGCCTAAAGAAACAGGTGACCAGAACAAAGGACTCTGGAGAAGGAGTGGAAAGAATGGCTAACACCATCATTGGGGACAGTAAGAGGGTATTGGAGTCCTGGTGCATGATGGGAGAGGACCTAAAGGTGAGAATGATCTGCAGATGGCTATTACGGGGAGATGAGAAATTCTACCTGTGGACATATGGATTACACAGATAACTGTACTGTGAACCATTAGTCCACCAGTAAATGATTAAAAAAAATAGCCCTCGTTATTAATCTTAACTCCAAATTTCAGATGATGAAAATGCAACTCAAATTAATTATATGTGTATGGCAACCCCCCATTTCTAGATACTCTGGTATTGCCACTGGTTTCAAGAACAACTGCTATTAGAGCCTATATAAACTCTGTGCTTTTTTCCCATTCCCTTTCTCTCTTGACTAATTCAGTTTCATTGTGTCTGTTGAAGATGACTTCTAAGGGTTGCCCATGGCACCCTCTCAGCTTGGCAATCCAAGCAGGAAATGTTCAACACTGACCATTTCTAGAGTGGACTCTAAGCAATCCATGGACCAGCCTCAGAGCCAATTACTACAGCCATGCCAGAGGTAGTCTGAGTCATGTGTCTGACTCAGAGTCAGGAGAAGGCAGGGTTACTGTGATCAAACCCCACGGGGTTTGTGTGGAATGGACTAGCTGAGCACCAGAAGAAAAACAAAGGGCTATTGTCAGAAAGGTATGAGAAAAGCCGGCAGTGAAGTTAGAGTTTATGATTACCACAGTCTGGCCCACTCTTGGGGTCTTTTATCTTTACTCTCTAACCTCCTATGTGGTCATGGGAACATATTCAATCCCCTTCAGTGAATTTAAATTCATGGTAATTTTCATATACAAGAACCAGAGTAATATTTAAATCACCCAGTAGATTATTTTAAAAATCATCAAACTCAATTTAAAAACACAGAATCCTCAACAATGGACATCATAGAGCAAACCAAGGATGCTATTATGATGGAAAGGTTGCCTCACCTCACTGGATGGTAATCACTTTGGCCTGGTCAACATCTTCATACATAAGAAACAGATGCTACCAACAAAAGAAAAAAAAATGGCCTCTAGGAGCAGTGGAATCGTAGTGCAGGCACTGAGCCCCAGCAATAACCCTGGAGGCAAAAAAAAAAAAAAAAAGAAAAGAAAGAAAGAAAGAAACAGATGCTACAAATGTGCATCTTAGCAGGGATAGTACTGGACAGGACCTCCTTTTGAGCACACAACTCTTCCAAGGAGGACATTTTTTGCTAAAATCTTTCTATACACCTTGCTCCTTTATGATTTTATGGGACTAAAAAAATCCCATCAACTCAAATACAGGATGAGATGTTTCCAGCATGCTCAAATGTCTCTCACTAAGTCTCCACTCAAATTCTGTTTCCAGTACTCTTAGTATGTAAGCAGAGCTCGCCAGGCATGACAACACTGGTTTCATCCACACATTCTGACAGCTCTCCATTATCCAGCTGTGGATTTCCTTTGGAATTTATCACAGGCCAATTAAAAGCTCTGCTCCTTCAAGCACAGAGTAACACTGTTTGCTTGGAAGTCAGTTTGCTAATTAGAGACTCCTATATTAATATGCATGCCTCCTTGGAAATATACTCATCCAACTTCACACTAGCATCTCATGATAATGTCTCCAATCCAAAGTCATATGCTCACCTATAGATTTACAGCAATTGTATGTTTGTTAAAAAGGGAAAAAAATTGCTTGTTCATATGTGGCAGTGGATCACGTATGTAAAAATACATTGCACAAAATTGTTGCAAAAAAATAAGGAAAAGCAAACAAGTCTTTATAAGCTACTTAACCTTACCAGTGAAAAATGAGACCCCAGGAACCATATATCAAATAGTTTACATTAACAAGATTCTTTGTTGTGCTTACAAACATAATAAGCCCATGTATTTTTTTAACAAATAAATATTACTATCTAGTTCTCCATTAATAGGATTGGCCCCAAGCTTATGAGGAAGCCAGAAGCCAGCGGCAACCTCCTTGTGGTGCTGCCTTTTCTATAATTGCTTGTGCTCCATGCATGCCTGACCTTGCTTATCTGAGTTTGAGCTCTCCACTGCATTCTGTCTGGACCTCTCCATATTTAAGTAAGCTGCCTGGCAAGTTACACACAGGCCTCTTCACACAAGGGGCTAGATTTGCCTATGCGCTACTTCTTCTAGTCCAGTGACAAGTGCTTGGTTATCTTGGTGTCACACACCAAAGTCCATAGAGGCGTGGGACAAGTCAATGGTGTGTAGTCACAAGGCAAATCAGGCACAGGTACCCTCTCAGGGTTCCCTTATGCCAGTTTGCTTCTGTGAACCTCCTACTTTATACCAGTGTACATAAGAGTTTACATAGAAAAAATAATATTGGCAATTTTTTTTTGGAGGAAGGAATTGTGATAGAAAACAAAAACATGACGCTCACTCTATAGGTATTTGTGCTGGTGAATGTGACCCAATCAAGAGAGAGTAGCAACCAATCGCACTAAAAGTTGTTTCATAAATGGAAAGATCTAGATTGTAAAGGTGACCGAAAGGCTGTTTCTCTCTGAAAATAGGGGAGATAGTCTGTTTACCACTCTATCTTCATTACTAAGAACATGTCTGGCACATAAATATTTGCCTTAGAGTGATTAAGCAATAGTTCTCAGAATTATTTGATCAAATATCGCCTCAGTTTGCATTCAGCCCCAGCAACTCTTCCTCCTACAGTTCCAATCATTGGAAGAAGTTCTGGCCTGTGGGTTGTAGAGTCTGGTGAGAAGGAAGTGACATTTGAGGTGGCTTTACATCTGAATCCAGATGGTGCAAGGGCAAGATAATTCAGGAAGGTAAATAGTTTTAAGGACACAGAGGTTAAAAATACATATATTGGGGGAGACGGGCGGTAGTGCAGTGGGTTAAGCGCCGGTGGTGCAAAGAGCAAGGACTGGCGTAAGGATCCCGGTTCAAGCCCCCATCTCCCCACCTGCAGGGGAGTCGCTTCACAGGTGGTGAAACAGGTCTGCAGGTGTCTATCTTTCTCTCCCCCTCTCTGTCTTCCCTTCCTCTCTCCATTTCTCTCTGACCTACCCAACAACAACGACATCAACAACAACAACAATAATAATGACAACAATAAAACAACAAGGGCAATAAAAGGAAATAAATAAATAAATATTTTTTTAAAAAATACATACATTGCATGAGACCACCGGTTGGAGAAGAAGCTAAGACCTAGAGTATATTCCAAAAGGTTCATAAAAGCCACGCTAATTTTTGAAAGATTTATTCCCTTATCTAATGAGAGAAGTTGAGGACTAGAGCATCACTCCGGTCATAAATGGTATCAGAGATTAAACCCAAAGTCTCACATTTGCAAAGCATGTACTCTACATACATACTAAGTCCTTTCCTTGGTAGCACAATAAAGGCTTTTTTTTCCTCCCATTGTCGCTTGTATGTGTGATGTCCCTGTTCCCAGTGGCCTGTTTCCCCCATGGAATTCTAGGGAGAAATAGAAGGAGAGACACCACAGCACCACCCCAACATTCATGATGATGTGCACAGTGTTCCCCCCCTGCTGCTGACTCAAGCCTGGGTCCTCAAGCACGTTAAAGAGTACATGCTACTGGGGTTGGGTAGTGGCGCACTGTGGCGAAAGGCCCACTGTTTAGGAAATCCCATTGCACTACCTCCTGACTCCCAAGACTGTGTATTCTTAAACATATTCTTAAGCCCCTTCCCCTTAATAGCAATAAAGGCACCAAAAAAGCCAGAATAGAGAGGGATAAAATTCAGCACCAGTGCAAACCCTTGGAAACCCCCTTGTTTGAAGATGCCCAGAAGTTCCCTTAGGGATTGAAATGCAGCAGGAATTAAACAACTATGTGAAAGTACCAGATTATTTCATCACTTTTTGACCTAGGAACTTCTTTTTTTTTTTTTTTTTTTTTTTTTTTTTGCAGTTCAGTTTGATGCTTCACTGTTTTAGTAACCAATGAAATATAACAATCTATATACAGGGCCAAGATCACTTCCCAACATGGGCAAAATAAGACACTTTGTGTTTCTATTCAAGTAAATATGCTCTGTAGGTATCCAAGCAACAGTCTATAGAGGCAAGCAAATGTTTCAAACTCCAAACAGAATTTTAAGGTTAGGAGCTCAGTCAAAAGCAGGCCCCTTCCTCTATGTTCCATTGGGAATCCTTACAGCTAACACTTACTGAACATGTACCCCATCCCCAGCATTATTCTGAAGTCTCTATGTGAATTAGCTCCTTAGAGCCTCATCCACTGTATGTGGGCACTGCTTGCACAATGCCAACTTAATCTATCCTCACAATAGGTTTCTCCTAAGAGAATGAGATGCTATATTTTATGTGTCTTTGAACTGAGATAATTATCCTGAGTGTGACACAGCAGAGAAATGTCATGAATGTCTGAATACTTCAAAGGAAGCTATTGGAATCCTCTATTACTGTCTCCACTTTACAAATGAGAAAACTGAAGCATTTTTTTTTTTTTCCATCACTTTTCCAAAGTCCCATACAGACTGGCTTGCACTCAGACTTTCTGCCTCTGGAGACTGCACACTTCAGTGTGCTCTGTAGCTGCCTGAGGGTCCAGTGGAATTCCGACCAAGGAAATGGTGTAAGGCAGATCAATGAAGACCAAGATGGCGGCATCACTACCTATACATGTTGGATAGGATCCCTGACAGAAACAGGGCTGCATCTGGTACAACTCCATAATTGTAAGGGCCCCTTCCAAGGACAGGTCTGTGTATAGATTAAGAGAGGCTGAGAAGACATGATTTGTGTGGGCAGACTAGATGAAAAGACAGCTAAGCTGAGCTGATCTGAACTGAACTGAGCTGACTGAGTTATATTCCCAGACTCACTGGGCAAATATCCTCCCCCCAACATACAAGCCCATAGAAAGGAGTGAGGAAAGCCTAGCCAAGGTTTCTTCACAAGAGGTCCCCAGAGAGGATTTGAGGAGGTCATGAAATTGGAAAAGAGAAAAATTACTTTTTGATTGTCATTGACCTCTCTCTGACATGCTGACCTCTAGCTGAAATTTAGCATGTCCCTCGGTTATGAAAGGAGGCAATAAGCCAGGCTAATATGAGCAGTGCGTGTGACTCTGCCCCCATTATCCTCTCGGGTAGTTCCACAGTGCACTGCAGCTACTGTGGAGGGCTTCAGAATCTCACTTTGTGCATCAGTACTTCAGAATTACAGTTTAGACCTGCTGTTAGACCATGTTACTTAATGCATTAAGATACACATATGTTAATATAGCATATTTTCTTAGTATTTTGAGAATTTAAATAATTCCTCTTTGATTCCACATATTATGTTTTATACACTCAAAATTATTGCTGAGGCATTTATATATTTACTATGCTTCTAAGAAGAGCTCTGAAAATATAAATATATATATTATTTAAAGAGTATTTATTGGGGGCTGGGAGGTAGTGGGCTCAAGGATCCCGGTTCCCCACCTGCAAGGTGAACCTCACTTCACTTCACTTCCCTTTCTATCTTCCCCTTCTCTCTCAATTTCTCTCTGTCCTATCCATTAAAAATGACCTTCAGGAACAGTGGATTCATAGTGCTGGCACCAAGCCCCATCAATAACCACAGAGTCTTCTGCTTTGGTGAAATACACCAAACCCAGACAAAATTTTATTTTGTGTGTTCCTGTTGTGCCCTTGTTTCTTAAGTTCTGCCTGTGAGTGAACTCATCTGGTACCCATCCTTGTCTTTTTTACTTACCTAACTTAACATGATTTCCTTCAAGATCCTTTCAAGATGAAGTAAAGGAGATTACCTCATTATTCCTGACAGCTGGGTAGTACTCCATTGTGCAAATATACCACTACTTTCTTAGGCACTCACCTGTCACTGGATACCTGGATTTCTGAAATCTTTAATGGAGTCAGGTTTGATTTTTACCATGGGTGTCCATGAACAGGCAGTGTCTATGCCTTCATCAGTCACAACAATTTTGTATCTGAACTCTTTTGAGGGAATCTCTTTCATCTATTTTTTTTTTCCACTGGGGGTATTAGTGGTTTATAGTCAACAGTAAAATACAGTAGTTTGTACATGTGTAGCATTTCCCAGTTTTTCACAGAACAATTTAATCTTTGGGAGGAGATTTCTTTCTTTCATTTCTTTTATTTGTTCCCTTTTTTCCCCTTTTTTAAGTTCTATATCAATATAAATATTTGGACCTGAAATTCAAATATCTGTTCCTTTACATTCATACTAGGACATTTAATTCACTTCAGTTCCTTTATAGAATTATTATGAAAACCTTTAGAATTTTATTATCTCCCTCCCCAAACTCTGCTTTAAAAAATAAGAAAAGAGGGGCCAGGTGGTAATGTAACTGGTTGAAGGCACATGCTACAGTACACAAAGATCTGAGTTCAAGCCTCCGTTCCCACCTTTAAGAGGAAAGCTTCCCAAGTGGTGAAAGAGTGCTTCATGTTTCTTTTTCTCTCTCCCTCCTCCTTCCCTCTCAACTTATCTCTGTCTTTATCCAAAGTTTTTAAAAAATAATTAAATAAAAAATAATTATTTATTTTAAAAAGAGAATATTTAAATGGTTTTATTTTCTCTGCCAAATATATGTGTTGAGTACTGAATGTAACCACATGCCAGAGTAACACCATCCAAGTGGAAATGAGAAACAATGGGGCCATGAACAGCCCAGCCAAGACATAACTCTAAAACAAGAACTATATCATGTCAACCTCTCAGAGGATATGAATCTGAATTTCATGCTACTTTGAATACACCTGGTATGCATCAAACACATTCAAACAACTAAAAATAACATATTTAAGAAAAAAATGAGAAGAGGCTATTTAACCTGGATTTTATAGAATATGTTGAAGGGATGAGACACTCTAGTGTGTTCACACTCAGAGAGAGAGAGAGAGAGAGAGAGAGAGAGAGAGAGAGACGCAGGAGCACAGCTAACATCACCACACCTGGAAAGCAAACCACAAATATTGTACTCAAAGATCTAGTATTCCCCTGCAAGTTTTTCTTACTAAGGAATTGATGAAAATTGGAAGGCTGATAGGGTTAAGTAAGTGTCCTGACCCGGTTGGTCTGCCTCCTGTCCTACTGTTGTCTAGACCCAATTCTGTCACCCAGTTCTGACCCATTTCCAGGAGCCCTAGGACTGGCTGGTTCATTGTAGGGAGGCAACTCTTATCGGCTACAAATGACACTCTGTCTGCATTTGCCTTGTGTAGCAGTTTTCAGTGTACACTCTTATCTGTGATATCCTTAATGCAATGGCTGTCAGTCCGTGCCCTCTGAAATGCTGGCTCCCTGAGTAACATGGGTGGGCATGGTGAGTATACCCATTCTGTACTTGGAGTGTTCTGGGCCTTAGAAGTCCTGTCCAGTTCAACATCCTCCAAGGGACAGCAGGGGCATGAGAGAAAAAGTGAGGGGGGGGGGGGAGAGGGAGAGGGAGAGGGAGAGGGAGAGGGAGAGGGAGAGAGAGGAGAGAGAGGAGAGAGAGGGGAGAGAGAGAGGAGAGAGAGAAAAAGAGTTGGGGCAGGGCTTATGCAGCTGACTTTAGTTGACAAAGAGAATCCAAACCGAAAGGTATTTCCCATACAGGTACACATCTGTAGACCCCCTTGACAAGAGTCCCATTATCCATGCTCCCCCAAGGCCTAGGCTGCCGGCTCTCCAGTTAACCCCTTCATTCCCACAATTTCATCACTAACACCAGAGGCTCTCAGCCATGGAAACAGGAAAACGCATATACTAAGCATAAGGAATAGATATTGGGAATAATAAATTACAGAACCTAGAAAATAAACAAACTCGTTAAAAAAAAAAATCAGAGCCAATTCTAAGTCATTCTTGTAACGTAGGCATCTCCACTCTTTGTTCTGTAAGAAATTCAGCCTTGGTTATCTTCCGGGGAGTAACTCATAGCCTCAGGCTTGTCCTGAAATTTCTTCCACAGACACTTAATCTTGTGATGAGAAAATCATGATCACTCTTAGTGCCTCCCTTCATTCCCTTCCCCTTCGGTGTCTCAATAAAACTCTCAGTACATCCAGATAGTGTATAGAACATGGAAATATTAACTAATAACAGTAAGAGAATAAGAAGGGGAGAGGAGACTGTGTAGCATGGCTGAGCTGGCGAGTTTCACAACCAAACTGCTCAGTGAAAACCTAGAAACATCCATCCAGAGTCTGACCACAAGGGATTGTGCATATTTGACCTTTTGACCTACAAATGCGGTCATTTCACATGGCTCTAGTTAATATTACTCATAGTTGCATTAAATTATCCTGGGAAACAGGTGAGGAAGAAAATCCACCAGTCCTACCCAATTGTTTTGCTCTAAGGGAGAAGGAGGCTGACTACAATGCTTTTGTTGTTGTTTCTTTCATTCCGTTTTTAACTAAGGGGATCTCAACAAAACACCTTACCTTAAATGCTTCCTTGTTTGCACTCATGTTTCAAAATATGCATCTGAGAATAGTGACAGAGTCTTTGGAAGGCCTCTCCATATTGAAGCCTATTATTTTAAATTTTCTGGGGAAGCATATAACGGAGTAGGAAATTATCCATGTCCTTGAACCTCTCGGATTGAGTTTCTTCATCAGACACAGGGTGATATTATATGAATCGCTAGAACTGAACCCTCAAATGCAAATTTAAGTGAAGGAAAGTGGCCTAAGGGTTTAGAATAGCAATTTGATTCTTTTTAAAAATGGGTTTCTATCTTTTGTTATATTGTTTGAATTTCTCAAGTTAATCTGATTGTTTTTGTTGCTAGGAGAACATTTACCAAATACATTATAAATATATATTGCTGTACTAAAAAGCCTTCTTTTTGTGAGCTTTCATGTCCTACTGCAATCTATATGCATACATATATATATAATAAAATTGTGCATATATATCATAATGAATATTTATTATATATATACACACATATATATATATATATATATATATATATATATTACACATCTATATAGGTCATCCTCCATTTCCAAGATCATATAAATCATGATTTCAGGGGGCAGGTGGTGCTGCGTCCAGTTAAGCGCACATAGTATTATGGGGAAGCACCTGCACAAGGACCAGGTTCAAGTCCCTGCCCCCCACCTGCAGCAGGGATGTTTCACAAATGGTGAAGCAGGTCTGTGGGTGTCTGCCTTTCTCCCTCTCCATTTACCCCTCCCTTCTCAATTTCTGTCTGTCCTGTCAAATAAAATAGAAAAAGAGGGGCCAGGGTGGTGGCACATCTGATTGAGTGCACATGTTACAATGTGCAAGGATCCAGGTTCAAGCCCCCAGTCCCCACCTGTAGGGGGAAAGCTTTGCAAGTGGTGAAGTAGTGTTGCAAGTGTCTCTCTGTCTCTCTCCCTCTCTATCATCCCCTTCCTTCTCAATTTCTGGCTGTCTCTATCCAATAAATAAAGATAATAAAAAATTAAAAAGGGGCAGGGTGGTGGCACACCTGGTTGAGCACAGATGTTACAATGCACAAGGACCCAGGAAAAATAATCAGATAATTTCTCTCTCCAACACAAGAGTGGTGGTGCTGATGTCTTAGTTCAGCTGACTACAATAAAAGATCCCAGAGTGGAATACATTAACAGTTCCAGAAACTGGATGTGTCAGGTGGACAAGCAAATAGACCTTGCCTTCTGACCATGTCCTGGTGGGGAGAGAATAGAGTGAGAAGAAGCAGTACCCTAGCATCTTATTGTCTCCTTATCCGGCCTCTACTCTGATATCGACAATTAGACCCTCATGCCTCCCAGAGTGACTGACACTGAGGGATGGGACTTCATTTCATAGTGGATAACAACAAGAGCACATCTTGGACGTTCTAATTCAAGGCTGAGGGAAGTAACTCAATGGAAGAGCACAGAACTTTGATGCCTGAGGTCCCAAGTTTGATTCCCAGCATTGCATTTGCTAGGGAAGAGTGGTGGTGCATTGATCTCTCTCTCTCTCTCTCTCTCTCTCTCTCTCTCTCTCTCTCTCTCTCTCTCATAAAAATACATAAATCTGGGAGTCAGGCAGTAGCACAGCAGGTTAAGCACACATGGCGCAAAGTGCAAGGACCGGCGTAAGGATCTCAGTTCGAGCCCCCAGCTGCCCACCTGCAGGGGAATCGCTTCACAGGAGGTGAAGCAGGTCTTTCTCTCCTCTCTGTCTTCTCCTCTTCTCTCCATTTCTCTCTGTCCTGTCCAACAAGGACAACAGCAGTAACAACAACAATAACTACAACAAGGGCAACAAAAGGAAATAAATAAATTCTTTAAAATAAATAAATAAATAAATCTTCAAAGAACTTTTCTGGAGCCTCAGAACTAATCTTGAGTCACTGGGAAACTTTTGATTAAAAATGAAAAGTTTCAACTCATCTTCAAAGGTAGCTTTCTAAATAATCTGAATTTGTCAAATATGAGTAAAATATAGTGATTGTCACTACAAAACTGATGTCCTCAACTCAATGTTCTGGCTCTGTCTTTGTACATATATGGTATAGACCAGCCCAGAAACTTCTGTTTCCTTTTCCTTTAGACAGCTATATTTCTTTTCTTTTTACTTACTCTCATCAGTCATTTTTAATGTAATTTTTATTTATTTATTTGTTTTTTGATTTTTATTATCTTTATGCCACCAGGGTTATAATTGGGGTTTGGTGCCAACACTATAAATCCACTGCTCCTGGGGGGCATTTTTGCCTTTTTCTCCTTCTTCTTCTCCTCCTCCTCCTTCTTCTTTTTCCTTCATCTTTTAATTTTTATTAGATAAGACAGAGAGAAGTTTAGAGGGAACAAAGAGATAGAAACAGGGAGAAAAAAATAGCCACCTGCAGACCTGCTTCACCACATGTGAAGCACCCCCACCCCCAGCAGGTGGGCTGCAACCTGGGTCCTTGAGCTTGGTAATATGTGCATTTTGCACTTAACCGGGTATGCCACCACCTGGCCCCCCACCAACCTTTTTTTTTTTTAACATGGCTTAGTGTGCAAAAAAAAAAAAAAAAAAAAAAAAACCCTGTGTGTATCATTTTTTCCTCTCCTTTTCCTTGTTACAAATGGGTTTCTCACTGTCTCTGAGATTAGAATAGTCTCCTGTGAGTGCACATAGGCACATTTCATGGAGAAGATTCATGAAGCCCTGGTTTGGGGGGCCTCTCGTCAACACTACTGCATCATTCTTCCTTCTTACATACCCTTTTGGAATCTATTTCTGCCCATGGAGAATCTGTGTACTCCATGCTGGAGTCCCAATATTTAGGGAGCCTCTATCTATTTTTAGTTGCAAACTTCTTCCTCCGGATACAGCCAGCTGCTCATTAACGCTGGGGGTCTTTTTTTTTTTTCAGGAAGCTTCTGTTTCCCTCCTCCTTTTATAATCCCCACTGGACTTATGAAGGAAAATACAAACACTGGCTACATTTCTATTTCTGTGCAGCCAGGCAAGCCCCGCAATCTAAAGGAAGTTATAAATAAATACAATGAGGACAGTGCTCTCTCTTCCTTTGTGTAGGATTTTAACACCACAGAGTGCTGAGGTATAAAAGAGCAAAGGAGAGTGTGTATGAAAATAAGAGTTTAAATAAATCAAATGTAACTGGGGAGGAAGGGGCACTAGTCCAAACTGTGGAGTGGGTATTCAGGAAAGGTACTGAAGAGCACATAAGAGGGGTGGGTGGTGGCGCACTGGACTAAGTGCACTTAGTAAGAAGCATAAGGATCTCGGTTCAAGGCCCCTGGCTCCCCACATGCAGGGGAGGGGTGGAGGTCACTTCCCAAGTGGTAAAGCAGGTCTGCAGATGTCTATCTTTCTCTCTCCCTATCTCCCCCTCCCTCAAAATTTCTCTCTGCCTTAGACTATAAAAATTTTTTTTTTAATTTTAAAAAGTGGCCTCCAGGAGCAATGGATTCATAGTGCAGACACAGAGCCCCAGTGATAACCCTGGAGATAAAAAAAGAGAAAAAAAATCACATAAGACATAGTAGTTATTCATTCACTATCTATGGGATGTGGAAGGATTGAGAGTGTGGACTGGGGGGAGGGGGCAGGTAGTGGCATACTTGGTTGAGTGTATATACTACTAAGCACAAGGACCCTGGGTTCAAATCCCCACCCCCCACCAGCAGCAGAGTCACTTCACAAGCAGTGAAGCAGATCTTCAGGTGCCTATATTTCTCTCTCCCTTTCAGTCTCCTTTCAGTCTCAATTTCTTTCTATCTTATTAAATAAAATGGAAAGGAAAAACAATGTAAAAGAAAAAAAAAGGACTAATGACTTCTGCTAGGAGTGGTGGATTTGTAATGCTGGCACTGAGCCCCAGTGACTAGAGGCAAAAAAAAAAAAGAAAAGAAATAAAAAAGGAAAAACAAGTGTGTGGACCAGGTATTCAGAAAAAGCGACGACACAGTTTACCTATTGAGATCAGGGAAGCAGACTCCGTCACAAATTCCCTGGAGAGGAAATGTTGCAGTCACAGACATTCCGCCACACTGCCAAGCACTGGATGGAAGGGTTAGATGCAAGCTGCCTCCACAACTTGACCTGTGAGGAAGAGCTTTCCAAGACTGGAACCCCCAGCCTGTCAGGTTTTTTGATACCTGCAACCAGCACCACCCTGCCCCAACTAGCAACTTGTTTCCTTAATTCTCTTGGGCACTGGGGACCATCACCAGGGATCCACCAATTCCCTCTCCAGTACCTCTTTCATCCTTCTAAAAAGGGGGCTCCTACATGCCCTGACCTCACGCCTATCTTTTGTCATACTCCATATAGTTTAAGCAATATGGAATGGCAAGGGTGTGGGCTCTGACACCAATAGAGAAGTCTTTAAGGGGGCCGGGCAGTGGTGCACCTAGTTAAGCGCACATAGTTCTCAACACAAGGACCCATGCAGGAATCCGAGTTCAAGGTCCTGGCTCCCCACCTGCGGAGGGGACGCTTCACAAGCCGTAAAGCAGGACTGCAGCTGTCTCTCTTTCTTTTCCTCTCTCTATCTCCCCCTCCTCTCTCAATTTCTCTCTGCCCTACCCAATAAAAAAATGGGGGTGGGAAAGATTATTAAGAGCGATGGATTTGTAGTGCTAGCACTGAGCCCCAACGATAACCTTGGAGGCAAGAAAAAAAAAAAAAAAAGAAGAAGAACCATTTAAATCCAGATTCCTCAGCTTTCACTTGGAGAGGTACGTAGTCACTTTAAACATAAACTTTAACTTTAAACATGAAAACTTTATGAACTTTAAGTTTATAAAATTTTATAAACATGAAAACTTTGTTTTCCTCACCAGAGACATAAGAAAGAACTATGTCCTAAATTTTCAAAATTACATGAATTAATTCATGTCTAGCTAGAAGGAAATCCTCTGTAAGTAAGGACCATTGTGATTCACAAGTCTACAAATTTTTCCTCCGGCAGTCACCCTAAACCTCAACTTCTTCCTCCTTTCTGTCTTTAAACTTCTTCCCATCGTGCATTTCTCTCTCCTCCCTCCCCACCCCACAATGTTTTTCTTTCTGTCCTATTTCATTCTCCTCACAAATCAAAACAAGGCTACTCAATGATTTTAAAAGTAGCATATCCAATAGGCCAACAGACAAGGAAAAGGAAGTCATCAACTATGAAATGAACTGTGTAAAGTGAACTATAAAACTGTGGTTAGTGGGGCCGGGTGTTGGCACATCTGGTTGAGCACACATGTTGCGATGCTCAAGGACCCAGGTTCAAGCACCCAGTCCCCACCTGCAGGGGGAAAGCTTTGAATGTGGTGAAGCAGGGCTGCAGATGTTTCTCTATATCTTTCCTTCTCCATCTCCCCCTTCCTCTTGACTTCTGGCTGTCTCTATCCAATAAATAAAGATTGAAAAAAAGAAGAAGTAGAACTGTGGTTAGTAAATACAGCTATTCTTTTTACCAGAGCACAGATCAGCTCTGGCTTATGGTGGTTCAGGCGATTGAACGTAGGACTTCAGGGTCTCTTTGCATAGCCATTATGCTATCTAACCCCTGACCCATACAGCTATTCTTTAAAAGTCTGAATCCAGAATTTCTTCTCCAGATTGTCCCCAGAAGTTTTCCCCTACTTCTAAGTTCAGTCTACCTTTCTTTGAGTAGCTAAAATGAAGCAAAACAAGAAAATTAGTTCATCAACTTTTCAAACATCACATATATTGCTGAAGAGCTGCCCAGAGTAATCAACTAATGCTGTGTTTTGGCGTAAGTTTTCATCAATTACTAATATTCAGGACAAGCATTTTTAGGATGTGTATGCAAATTTCCGATGAGTCAGTTTCGTGATGGGCAAAATAGCCCCCAGAGAGATTGTGGAAGACACCAGCCTTGGACATCAGCAAAGTGTCACAGGGCTCCTCCGTACATCGACTGTGCTCCAAATTCCTAATGAGTGGCAGCCTGCCAGTAAGGTGAAACTTGTATCCTTAAGCATTTTCCTGCTTTTCATACACTTCCATTCTCTGTTTCATTGTTTGCTTTGTTTTGATTTGATTTGTTTTGTTTTTCTAAGATGTGGCTTTGGAAAGGAGAAAGACAGCTAGCTCTCTGATGCAGGTAAAAGTGCAGGAGCCCAGCATCCAAAAATGAGTGACAGTGAGAGAGTGATGTATTTACTAAGACATTTCCATTTTCCATCATAGCAAATGTGGGGCCAAGAAATACTCACCAATATTTTTCTTTCAAAAAATATTGTTTATTTAGGATACAGACAAAGACATTGAGAAGGAAAGGGACATAGAGAGGGAGCAAAACAGAGAGACACCTGCAGCTCTGTTTCACTGCCAGCAAAGCTTTACCCTGCAGGTGGGGACTGGGGGCTGGGGGCTTGAACCTGGGTCCTTGCGCATTGTGATGTGTAAGATCAACGAGATGCACCACCATCCAGCCCCATCATTAACCTCTTTCTAGAAACACCTGTGAGTTCAAACTTTCTTGTTTTTCCTCTTTACATCTTTGTGGGTGTGCCTTTATTTAATAAAATCCTTATCGTACTGCAAGAAGGTTTCTTATTTTTATGATCAGCATTATTGCTTCATGGGAAATTTTTTCATTATTATTTTATTACCCCAAGGGTTATTATTAGGGCTCGGTGCCAGCACTACGAATCCACAACTCCCAGCAGCTAGTTCTTCCTTTTTTTTTTCTTTTTAACTTTATTATTATTATTATTAGATAGGGTAGAGAGAAATTGGGAGAGGACAAGGAGAGGACAGAGGGAGAGAAATGTAGACACCTGCAAAGCCATTTCACCTCCCGCAGATGGGAACTAGGGGTGCTCAAACCTGGGTCCTTGTGCTTAGTAATACATGCACTTAACCAGGTGCACCACTGCCCAGCCCCCTGGGGAAAAAAATTAATGGGCATTTTACTTCAGACCTTTTCCTCTAATTTAAAATCTGTGTGAAACAAATGCTCACATCCTTTCTCTAGTCCCTCTAGCACTGTGCTGTCCACTGTAAAATCCCTTAGACACATGTGACTACTTACCTTAAAAGGGATTAAAGACAAGGGGAGCCTCAGTAGCCACAAGTGGCCACCATGTTGGACAGTGCAGTTATAGAGCATGCCCTACATTGTAGAAAGTTCTACTGGGGTGGGGATAGATAGCATAATGGTTATGCAAAGAGACTCTCATGCCTGAGGCTCTAAAGTCTCAGGTTCAATCCCTCATACCACCATAAACCAAAGCTAAGCAGAACTCTGGTTAAAAAAAAAAAATTCTACTGGACAAAGGTGTTCCAGCATATAGATTTTTCAGTGCAAAATCATCAAACAGTCTATACTACATTCAGATGATGGATTTCAGAATTGCATGCAAATAAAAATCTATTTTGCGCTCACAGCAAGTAGCACAGAAAAGGCTGTACTTTTCTTTAATGTGTAAATTTTATTTTATTTATTATTTTGGACAGAGACAGTGAGAAATTGAGTGGTAAAGGGGACAAAGAAAGGCAGAAAGAGAGATTCCTGAAGCACTGCTTCACTGTTCGTAAAGCTTCCTCCCTGCATGTGGGGGCTGCAGGTATGAACTTGGGTCTTTGCACATTGTATCTAGCATGTACAGTCTACTGCATGTGTCACTGCCCAGCCCAAGTGCTACACTTTTTTCTGACTTGATGGATTGTGGCTTCAGCAACTTGTAAAGTCACAGATCAAGACTTCCAGCCCACTGACACAATTCAGCAGACAATGAGCAGCCAAGGAGTCAACCTTTGCTCTCAACCACTTTGTGAGCAAGCAAATTGAGCAAGGAGTACAATCTAGTTATCATGTTCTCCACAAATGCTGCAGAGGCTGTGAGTTCATTGCCAAGGCCATGATACGGGCTCTGGAGATCAGGCTTCCTTGGTTTCCTGTGGGGCCTTTGTGACACTAATAAAAATTACTCTTGACATTTTCAAGAACCTCAACACTTGGCCCACCTGCTCAGGAAGGGAAGACAGATAACAAAACTATTTCAGCCTTAGGACTAGGCCAACCTTTTTTAGTACTTAACTCAGTTCAAATACATTAGATATACTTCTGACCTAGTCCCCTTGGTCATTTGGACACTAATTTCCACCTTCAAAAATATACCTATTAAACTTGGTAGCCCAATAACTGTTTTATTAAATGTGGGTAGAGTTGGTTTTTACTTAACTCTCCCATGAGAGTTATTACATTATAGAAAAAATAGTTAAGATTATCAAAGTTCTTTTCTTTAATTCCTTTGGATCCTGTGGGGAAGCCAGTGTTTATCTCTGTAAAGTTCAAGTCTGCATAACTAAGAATCAGCCAGATCTGGCATCCAACCACGAGTCCTACAGGGGCCATTTCTCCCTCTTTTCTCAGATTCTGAGGCCCTGCTTAAACAGTTTGGAAGCTACTGAATGAATTCACAAGTACTACCGCTTACACTTTCACACACAGTTTAAAGGCAGAATATCAGATTTCACAGCGCCATGAAGATGCTGGCAACCACTTCAAAGCAATTCTGAGGCCTCTATTACTTTATTAAGCAAGGACAATAATGACCCACAAAGTGCCAAGCTGTTTTCCTGCCCTTCCTGTGTTCCACTGCAAAGACCGCAGTCCCAATTTTCCTGCTTAAGGTTTAGTTACTACACCACCTTTCAAATTACAGATCTGAAAACAATCATGAATAAAGAACTCAAACCACATTGCTAAATTATTTCCCCGGCTATGAGGATTACACAGGGGTAGAAAAATCTGCTGTAAAATCATTGGTCTCTTGCCATTTTGCCCGTAGCAGTAAGCACCTTATTTCACTGTGCCTTTTAGTTCTGTACTCTACATCTTTCACAGACATTGTGAGACTCAAAAACAACTGAAAATGTTTAGTTCTTAGAGTAACTCCAAGAATATTTAATTGATTGTTTCCAACTAATTCAACACTTGCTGACCCAAGTGGAAAGAGTATAAGGACAAATGTTCTTTATGAACACTCAACGGACATCCAAATTAGCCTTGGAGGTTAAGTATAGTCCACAGTCAGCAAGAAAGAGAATTTGTAGATTACTTAAATGTGAGTTTTAGGAAATAAATTCTCCGGCAGCCTGACCCCTTTCTACCTTACTGTTAAGACACATCACTTTGATAGTAGAACACAAAGGGAGCTTCTTTATGCCTCGCTGGCTGTTAAAACAGGAGGTGACAATTGAACTGTCATTCCTGAAACTTGAACTTGTCACTTTTTAACAAGGCTGGTTCTTACTAAGTGATCCTTCCTACTTAGGACATATTTGTCAGCAACTAGTGAAACTCTACCCTAGTTTTTATCTATACTTGTCTCTCTCTCTTCTCTGATAACTTACACTGGGTTGTATACACAGAGATGAATGACTTTCAAGGTAATAGAAACCTGGACTGTCTTTTTAATCTTATCCATGAGCACTTGGTGCTGTCAAAGTCATCTGCAAGCACTTCTAAATGCATCAACCCCACAAATTCCAAACACTGAATCTTGCTATTTGGTCTTCCCTTTTACATGTAAAATAAAAATAATTTGATGATTATAATCTACCCACTATTAAAAAACTCAAATGTTGAAGTACATGGAAATGGTATCTACCCAAGAAAATTAAGGCAAAGTTTACAGATTACCTATAAATATAGCTAGTCAGACATCTGAGTACTTTAGAACTCAACACACAACCAAATTCTGTATGAAGAATATAATTAGATATGGCAGTGCATAAAGAAATAAGAGAAGTGGAGTGGGTGTCCTACTACCATCGTCTTGAACCTTGGGATTCACCATATGAATTTGAAGGGTAGTAAGGACACATCAGTCTGTAACATCCAGGTTGACCTGAAGTATTACTGGACTTTCTCAAGATATTAAGTATATGGGACCTGGGGAAATAGTTCACCCAGTAGAACATACACTTGACCATGCACAAGGGCCTGGGCCCAACTTCCCAGCTATCACATGGGCATACTTTGCACAAAAGGAAGTTTCACTCATGGTGGAGCAGTGTTTTAGTGTCTCGCCTCTCTGTCCCTGTCTTACCCTTTATCTGGGAAAAGAAAAAAAAAAAAAAAACAAACATCAGAAATAGTAGAATCACACAAGCATGAAGCCCCATGGAGAGTCTTGGTGGTGAAAAATAAACAAACAAACAAACAAACTCTCCAATAAGGAAGGCTGCCAATGGTGAGAAAGTTCAAAAGAACAATCACAATCTCTACAATAATTTCCAAAGGTCATTTCACAATAGTTGGCTCCAAGGAAGCATTACTGGAACAAGTTTAGTGTATGGTTCTCAAGATAACTTCTTTAAAGGAAGGTAGCACCAGTTGTTATGCAACAGACTTTCATGCCAGAAGCACCAGAGGTTCAATTCCTAGCACCATCAAAAGCCAAAACTGAGATGTGCTCTGGTTAAATAATAATGATGATGATGAACAATAATATTTTTTAAGATTTTTTAAAATATTTATTTATTCCCTTTTATTGCCCTTGTTGTTTTATTATTGTGGTTATTATTGTTGTTATTATTGATGTCGTTGTTGTTGGATAGGACAGAGAGAAATGGAGAGAGGAGGGGAAGACAGAGAGGGCGAGAGAAAGACAGACACCTGCAGACCTGCTTCACCATCTGTAAAGCAACTCCCCTGCAGGTAGGGAGCCAGGGGCTTGAACTGGGATCCTTATGCCAGTCCTTGCATTTGCACCACCTGCGCTTAACTCATTGCACTACTGTCCTACATCAGATGGACAATAATCTTAAAATGTACTTCTCTCAAGAACCCTCACAAGATATCTGAGCTCTATTCATGCTCCAGTGTATCTTCCAGTAACTTGGCATACTCTTGCTCATAAGTGTGCCCTGAGTACACTTCTATGTCTCCATCACCTCTTCCCATAAATGTCATGTTTATCTCCTTAAATTCCTCACCCAAAGTCCTCTATTTGTGGTGTTAGTTACTAGAGAGCAGGGCATAAAGCATGGAAGACAATTAGAGATTATAGGAGTTCTAATCACCATTTATTGTTTTAAATAGGACGATCAGGCATGACCTCAGGAAGAAGGTGGTCTCTGAGGAAACACCATAAGACAATGGGTTATCATACCTTGTTATGTGTATTAAATATCTGGTTGCCCCAAGAAATAAGGACTCACATAATTTCAATCTTTGATATTTCAGTGGGAGATCTGAGTCTCATCTTCCCTCTCATGAACCAGAAAAGTGTCTCCAGCACTTCCTGTGTTTACATAGACTTAAACATCAGACATAGGGTACCATTCACTTAACTCCTGAGACTGAGTGATCTAAGGCAGAGATTATATCATTTATCAAAATTTATCTCATAGTATGTAACATAGTTCCTGGACAAGAGTAAGAGATGTTTGTTGATTCTTCAATACATCTTCATCCAGGTAAACAGTTCATCTCTTCTGAATTCAAAACATGTTTTATCCTAATTGGAGTCAAAGGATGCTTGAGTAAATACGTTTTCTCAGTGTAAACATTTTGCTACTGTCTTTTCAAATAAAGACCTGAACGTCTAACAAAGCATCAAGTAGAGATCCAGGAGACAGAGCAGCAGCTAAAGTGTGGTCCTGACTTCCATCTGTGGTATCTCATAAGCCAGACTGATGCTCTGGTTCTTTCTTGCCTCCTCTCTTTCACTAATCAATTTTTTCAAAAGCAGCATCAAGCAAAGCTAGCCCGTCATTTCTTCTGACATGTATGTTTGTATCATGAAGAACTCACTGAAAAATCCAGGTAGCATAGTCACTGCGGTTGAAAACAGGAGGAATTAATATTATAAGAAGAGATAGCACAAGTTCTGGATGGAAATTTTCACACTAGTAGACATAGCATTAATTTAGCCTGAGAGTACTAGCCTGAAGTGCATGTAAAGTTCAAGTTGTCCACATACTCAAGGACAAATGAGATGACCACACTGTCTCCTTGATATAAATCATGGTTGTGTGGAAATGGAAGCTTTCTTGCTGGATGAGAGGATGGGAAGAATATCAGTTTCTTAGGAACAGTGATCACACCTCATAAAATAAATGTTTTCTTTCTCTTTTAACTCGGCTTCCCTTCTGTTGAACACTTGTTGATTCTTTGAGACCCCAAACACTCTGTTTTCTGTCTCGTCAATATTAAAGACTCTTCATCAAAAAAGAATTCAGGGAGCAATTTTGAGGGCTAGCAACCATGCACCTGAAAAGCTTCATAAGGAAGTTTATTCTAATAATAAAAAAAAAAAGTATTGTGATTCCAGTTGAGACAACAGATCAAACATATCCATTCAGTATCACTCAGGATCCAACCGTGAACACACCACAGTGTCACTTGAAGTGATAAAGAGAGCACAGATGACTCAGTGTGCTGCCATATGTTACTTGGCCCTGAGCTGGGATGAAAGTTCCAGGGAAATCTGCTGCTGGCTTCTGTTCAATCAGGATCCTGTTTGCTAGGAGTGTTCTAGTCACTTAGTTGTTTGTGAGATCTAGTGGTTGCTCTTCATGGCAATGCTCTACCATCCCCAGAAGTGATGAAGCACTTATAAAAAGCTGTTGTTGACTACTGTCGCTATTTGGTTTCCACCTCTTCCCACCGTGGCTCATTCTCCTGACTCATTGTTTTCCTCAAATTAGCTGGACTCTCTTCTGCTGCATGGTGTGCTCCAGACTGACAAACTAACCAGCTGGTTTGATCTGATTGTATTGTTAGTTTCTCCCTCACACACTTCCCCTTAGGATTCTTTCTTCCATGACTTAACACTAGAACCAAGAAGTAGGGAGCCTTATATGCCTTGGTATCATACGACAAAAGTCTCAAGCTACTGTCCATACAGGAAGTGACATAGACAGAACATCATCTATCATCTCATGCATACACACACACACACATACATACATACATATATATATATATATATATATATATATATATATGTTGAATAGAGAGAAGTACTCAGTATCTATACAGCAATACATAGAATATCATTCTGTCATGCTAAGTCACACACTTAGTCAAGAAATTGTGTCAATAGTCAAGATTGTATTCCCAGATCACTGGACACTGGACATGGTAAACTAAAAGCAGATAATTCATTCAAATGAGTGGGTTCAATGTTTATGGGATGCTCTATTTTGACTATTTTTATGCAAAGAATGATTTTTTTATTTCTATTTATTTATTCTCTTTTGTTGCCTTTGTTGTTTTATTGTTGTGGTTATTTTTGTTGTTATTATTAATGTCGCCTTTGTTGGATAGGACAGAGAGAAATGGAGACAGGAAAGGAAGACGGGGAAAGAAAGATAGACACCTACAGACCTGCTTCACTGCTTATCAAGTGACTATCCAACAGGTGGGGAGCTGGGGGCTTTCACCGGTATTCTTACGTTGGTCCTTGCACTTTGTACCACCTGCCACTTAACCCGCTGCGCAGCCACCCAACTCCCTAAAGAAAGATTTTTATAAATAAACTCATCATGAGACTATCTCAGGAAGCTTCTTAAGCCTCCTGTTTGTCTGTAAACATAAGGTCTACCTTTAGAGAGCAATGAATACTATGTGAGAATGCAGAGATCACCTCTAAGCAGACGGGCAGAGGACTTGAGAGCTTTCATTCAGGCTGGAGCTAAATTTAAAATTACTTTTATTTTAAAGTTTCAGGTGAAATGTCAAGACCTTGGGAAGTTAAATGTCGAGTGCAAGACCTCTGATAGCACTCTTCAGCTGTGTATATTCATACCTCTCTGCCCCTAGGTCTTTTTTGTTTTGGTTTGGTTTGGTTTTTGTGTGTGCGTGTTTTTTTATTTATAAAAAGGAAACATTGACAAAACCATAGGATAAGAGGGGTACAACTACACACAATTCCCACCACCAGAACTCCGTATCCCATCCTCTTCCCTGATAGCTTTCCTATTCTTTAACCCTCTGAGAGTATGGATCCAAGGTCATTGTGGGTGCAGAAGGTAGAAGGTCTGGCTTCTGTAATTGCTTCCCCACAGAATATGGGCGTTGACAGGTCAATCCATACTCCCAGCCTCTTTCCCTAGTGGGGCGGGGCTAATGGGGAATCAGAGCTCCAGGACACATTGGTGGGTTGTCTGTCCAGGGAAGTCTGGTCAGCATCATGCTAGCATCTGGAAACTGATGGCTGAAAAGAGAGTTAACATACAGGACCTTGGGAAGTTAAATGTCGAGCCCAAGACCTCTGATAGCACTCTTCAGCTGTGTATATTCAGACCTCTCTGTCCCTAGGTCTTAAGTTCATATAGGTGGTTTGCTTTAAGTCTCATCTATCTCCAGAATTTACCTAAGGATGTTGAATAATCCTTCACCATGATAATAAAGATCATAACTTAACAAACAAGCAGATTGTTAACATTGCACCCTCACCCAATCCACTCAAGGAAATGAACTCTGAAATCTTCTGACTCAACATTCCCAGATGGTACTGTTTCATAGGCTTCAATATTCCTCCTCCCCCTCCACCCCCCACATACACACACACTCAACTATAAACCCCACAGAAACAGGGACTGTTCACACCAGGTTTTATTCAAGGTTTAGGACATCATCAGTTATTGACACTCAGTATTCATTTGCTGAATAAATAAGAAACTCTTTTTAGTTTAATCTGTAAAGTGGTCAACATCTAGACATGTTGGACAAACTGTTTACTATCACCTTTAATTAGTAAGTAGCCTTTCCTATTTATTTATTTTATGTTTGCTTAGCATGTTGACTGATTATGTGTGTTCTTCTATCCATAGAGATTATTTTCATCTGCAATCTCTATTGGTCTTGAATTTGGGAGACATATTGAAAAATAATTTGCATCAGAGGCTATGAAAATGTTTGTGCTGCTAGACTTGGTTATTTTGCTTTTAGGAAATCAATTTCTAGGAAATAATCTTCAAAGCAGGCAATTTACAAATGTGACCAAAAGCATTCATAGCAATATAATTTACAGCAGGAAAAATATTGTCCATGAGTAAAGAGTGAATAAGTAAATCAGAGTACACTCACAAATATGTAGACTCACTCTGTAACAACTAAGTGTACCTGCTCCAGGCACAGTCCTAAGCTTTGATAGACATGGGCTAGAAAAACAAAAATCTCTACTAGATTATTGTCTCCAGAATTAAAACAAAATAAACAAGCAGTGTTCTGGGGAGTTTGAGGTTAGTGACAGGGGAAATAACTCAACTGGTAGAGCATCTGACTTACATGCCTGAGCTTCCCAGTCTGCTGCTCAATACCTCATGTAAAAGGTGTTCTGCTGGGAGTCAGGCAGTAGCGCAGCGGGTTAAGTGCACGTGGCACAAAGTGCAAGGACCGGCATAAGGATCCCAGTTCGAACCCCCGGCTCCCCACCTGCAGGGGAGTCACTTCACAGGTGGTGAAGCAGGTCTTCAGGTGTCTATCTTTCTCTCCCCATCTCTGTCTTCCCCTCCTCTCTCCATTTCTCTCTGTCCTATCCAACAACAATGACATCAGTAACAACTACAATAATAACTGCAACAAAAGGGAATAAATAAATATTAATAAAAAAATTTTTAAAGGTGTTCTGATTTCTCTTTTTCTGTTTCATGTGAATATCCAACATGTGTACTACATAAAGCTCTAAAAAAGAGTTTGAGGTTATACAAAGTAGTGTTTAACTTATTTGATGAAGTGCACAAGCAGTATGAAAATGACACATTCAGCATAGCATTCCTATGTTCATACATTCACAGAAAGGTTGTGTTTTTTTAAATATTTATTTACTTATTCCTTTTTTGTTGCCCTTGTTTTTTTTTATTGTTGTAGTTATTATTGTAGTTGTTATTGGTGTCATCATTGTTGGATAGGACAGAGAAGAATGGAAAGAGATGGGGAAGACAGAGATGGGGAGAGATGGACAGACACCTGCAGACTTGCTTCACTGCTTGTGAAGCGACGCCCCTGCAGGTGGAGGGCCGGGTGTTGGAACCGGGATCCTTACACCAGTCCTTGCACTCCACGCCACATGCGCTTAACACGCTGTGCTACCAACCGACTCCCAGCAAGATTGTCTTTTAATGAAAAACTTTTTTTATAAGTGATTTAATATTGGTTTACAAAATTACAAAGTAATGGGTACGTACAATTCCACACCATTCCTACCACCAGAGTTCTGTGATCCTATTCCCTCAATCGGAAATTGCAGTGGTTCTCCCAGGGTCACAGATACCGGATGACTATCATTTCCATATATTTTTTTTCCATTTCTGCCCATTTTTTTGTGGTCCTGCCTTCTCTTAATTCTAGGTCACACCTACACCTGTGTAGACACTATGAAAGACACTTTTGAGTGTCTTTCTTTCTTTTTTCCTCTTCTCTGTCTGTGGCCCGATGGAATTGGGCTCAGAGTCTTTTCGACATCTTCCCCTAGCATTTTCATCTGGGAGTCTGGATCAAAACTCTTTTGGGGGTGCAGAAAGTAAAGGGTTCTGGCTTCTATAATTACTTTACTGCTCGACATGGGCATTGACAGGTCTGTCCATACGCCAGCCTGGTTCTATCAGAAAATTATCTTGATAGGCAAAGTCTTAGTAGATACTGATTCCAGGCATTGAGATTGTATTGTTATTTCTCCATATGCTCCTCTGTATTTCACTATTTTTAAAATTTACTTTCAGTAAGCTACTTTCAAACTCAGATACATAATGGAGTGGGTATAACAGTAATACACTCGCCCAAGTCACAGGATTCTGGAATCCTTCTACAAAAAGCTTCTACTCTCTGTTTCCTATGAAGAATTCTTTTAATTGTAAGTTTCCTAGTCCACAAAGCCCTTTCTCGCATCTCTTCTTCTGACAGCTGAGAACAGCAAGCAGTACCCTGCCATGAAGAGTTGCTACTCCGTGTTAAATACATTTGGGACAGATACATTAATGAGTTAACAGGGGCTGGGTGGTGTCGCACCTGGTTGAGCACACATGTTACAATGCGCAAGGACCCAGGTTCGAGTACCCAGTCCCCACCTGCCGGGGGTAAGTTTCACGAGTGGTTAAACAGTGCTGCAGGCATCTTTCTGTCTCTCTTCCTCTCTATTCCCTCTTCCCTCTCAATTTCTGGCTTTCTCTATCCAAGAAATAAATAAAGATAACTAAAAAGCCAAATAGAAACATTAATAAGTTAAAAGATTGATGCTAGCTGAGATAGTGCATAGTTTAATATCCTGGGGATTATTGGCATAACATTCTTCTACACAGAGAGGTTGATTGACTGGGAAAGGGACTCAGAGGGCAAAGCACAGGACTTGCATGTGTGAGGTCCCAACTTTTAGTCCTAATCCCCCCTCCCCCATATTCCAAAGCCACAGTTCTTCCCATCCCATCTCTTTCTCTTCTAATAAAAATAAATAAATAATCCAGAGTAGACTGAACATCTGCAAGCATAAAACACGCATGCAGTTGCAACAAAAGGAAGCAAGACAATAGTAGTCAGTCACTGGAATTTTCTAGTATAGACTTACTTACGGGCATTTAATTTCAGTTTTATCAACATAGGTAACTTTAAAACTAGACATTATTTCATTCTTATTTATTTGTAAGTTTTTTTTTTAACCAAACAGCTATTTTAACATAAAGAAAAAAAGTTCTTTGTCAAGAGTCTATACTATTTTTTCTTTTTGCAGAATTTAAGATTTACCTAAATAAGAAAGTAATATATAAAAAGTTACAAATGTAATTTGAATAGTCTTTTCTGCCACTAAGGTCATTGCTGGGGCTTGCTGTCTGCATGATTCTACCACCATTTCCCTGTGACTTTTTTTTTCTTGAGAGAGAGAGAGAGAGAGAGAGAAATAGAGTTCATGAAGTTCCACCCTGATGGTGGGAGTCAAAAGCTTGAACCCACATCCTTACTCACGATAACATGTCTACTCTAACATGTGAGTCAGCATCTAGCCACAAGGGCTTTATATTTTTAAGCCCTGATTATCACTGGCATACAAATTGCTATTCTATTATTTCCTGTCTATCAACAAGTGTTAAGTACCTACAAAGAATTGAGAGAAAAATTAAGGCAATCAGGAGGAAGGTGTCTTGCTTGTAAGAAATCAAGAAAAAAAAAAGTGAGTAATGGTAGTGGGAAGGGCGGGTGAGCAAGGACCCATTATCCAGCCAGTTGCATGGAGGAAGCTTCACGAGTAATGAAGCAAGTACTGCAGGTTTCTCTCTGTCTCTCTGTCTCTCTGTCTCTCTCATTATCTCTCTTCCCTTCTCAATTTCTCTCTACCCTATGGAATAAACAAGAACTAAAAGTAAAAATAAAAAAATAAATAAATAAAGGAAAAAGGGAACTCCAGGAGCAGTGGATTTCTCATGCAGGCACAAGACTTAGCAATAATCCTGGTGGAAATAAAAAGAAGCGACCAGCAAAGACAATGGCCTAGGGCTCAGAAAAGACTGCCTCTGCTCTGGTAACTCAAGTAAGCAGGTTTGGAGGAGGTTTGGGGAGAGAGACAAAGCAGGGTGTAGATTTTTTTTTTCCCAAAGCACAAAAAACTGATCAATCAACACCTTTGAAGCAAATAAAATAGCCTCGAGTACTTGATTAATACCCAAAGTTGAATTCATTCCAGATAGTCTGTCTAGCCAAAAGATTAGCTTTCTGGGTAAAGCTAACAACTACACGTCAGGACCAGAGTCAAGTCCCACTTTGTGCAGCGAAGCCCAGACATAATAGTTGTGCAATGAGCTCTCTGAGCTGCTGACTTTCGGAGACAGGGAGAAAGGGGACATCTTGGAGTCTGGGAAGGTCATCTACACGATGGCTCAAATTTTGTCTGAAAGCAGAAGATTAAAAAAATAAATAAATAACTTCTCTGGATCCAAAGAGTCTCCCAACCAAACTATGTGAACAGATGAAGCTTAGAGAATCATATGGGGGACAGAGAGTCTGGGAAGCTATGTCACGAGGGTTAGGTTGGATGACACAGTTGGTCGAAGAGTGTGGAGCTTGAGAAGCCTTTCCCTAAATAGCCTGACTTTGTCATGCACAGAACACTAGGATAAAAGCAAGGGCAGGAACTCTGCTGTTTTTCCTGTGTGTATGTGTGTGTGTGTGTGTGTGTGTGTGTGTGTGTGTGTGTGTGTGTGTGTTTTCCTTTCCTCTTAATGTTCATTTTGCCTACTTGTCTTTGCTTTGTCATGCTAATTTTTAGCACAACAGCAACATATATCGGTACATTTAGTGTGGAAAATAAGTAGCTGTCAAATAACGGGAAAACAGGAATGCACCTGTTCCTACAATAGGACCTATTCCTGCAATAGGACATGCCACCTGCCATGTCCTCTCCTCATGCAGAGTCAGACCTGCAACACAAATTCCTGATGCCTATCCTCCTGTATGCACACAACACATCTCTCTTTCTTCACAGTGGCTTCCTGGAGGTGAATGGCCATGCGTATTTATCTGGGAGTTGATGTTACATAGCTGATGGTTCTCCTGGGTGACTCAGCAGATAAAGCACATACTTTATCATGTGTGGTCCTAGGTTCAATCCCGGGCACTGCCATGGAGCAGAGAACTCCTCGTGGATCGATGCTCATGTCTCTCCCTCCCCTTTTCTGCCTCTCTCTTTTTCTTAAAATTATAGAATCAAAATTAGGCTGGGAAGGTAAATAGTGTATATCTGTGAGGTCCAGGGTCAATTTCCCAGCACTGCATAAAAGTGAAAATCTTAAATATGGCCTTCTAGACAATCCCTGTTCGTTCTGTTTCACTAGCAGTATCTGAGATCGCCCTTCAGCTTTCATGTCCTCACTCATTTCATTTTTTTAAAATTACTTGAGGTTTCTTTCCCTCGTCATTCTTTACTTCTTGTCCCTTAACATAAAAATAAAGCCAAAATGAATTTTTTACTGTACTCCCCACTTTGCACAAAATCACACAGAGCACATATACTTCTTTCCACTCCTTCCCAGCTCCTAGACAACCATTTCCCTCACTGTGTTTCTCCCACTAATTTGGCAGGAAAATCAATAAGTAGAAAGACGAAAGGGAGGGGCTGGGTGGTGACACACCTGCTTCAGCGCATATGTCCCAGTATGGATTCAAGCCACCAGTCCCCACATGCAGGGGCTATTTCACCAGCAGTGAAGCAGAGCTATAAGTCTCTCTATCTCTATCATCTCTATCTCTATCTATCTTTCTCTCCTCTCTCAAATTCTCTCTGTCTCTACACAATACATTTAAAAGAAGCAAATAAAATACTTTCAAAGATAGCCAATTAAAGAGGGAGGGTAAAGGTTGGAAATTTTGAAAGAGCAGAAGCAGATGAACAAATGGAATGTGACTGGTGTCCCTGCAGAAGAGGATTCAGCAAGGAGCTGGTGCCATCATGACAGGGAGGATTGGCCATGCTCAACTACTCAAGAATCTGGTGCCTCTGCAAATCAGTGTCAAGAACACTTTCACATTCACATTTCTTCTTCCAACTCACAGAACCTGGCAGCTGCTCCTTCCCAAGGCAGGGTGGGGTAGAGTAGGGAGATGGTGGTGTGTGACTATCTTGGGAGGTTTCATCATAAAGTCCACTGAGTCCAAGCAAGAATACTTCCTTCTATTCTATATAGTTCTGTTTTTGTCAATCGCAACACACCTCAAATGACCATCATATTGTTATATCATGTTCAATGTTGAGATGTATTGGCTATTGTATCAAATACTTGAAACATTATCCACCTGGAGGCCAGGCAGATACTATGCCTGAGGACCTGGGTTTGAGCACTGGCTCCTCACCTGCGGGGGGTGGGGGTGGGGATTTTATGAGCAGTGAAGCAAGTCTGCGGGCATCTCACTTTCTCTCCTCTAGCTCCCCCTACTCTCTCAATTTCTCTTTGTCCTATAAAATAAAAAAGGTAGGATAGGAAAAATGGCCACCAGGAATGCTGGATTTATTAGTGCTGGCACTAAGCCCCAGTGATAATCCTGGTGGCAATTAAAATAAATAAATATAATTTTTTCCACAGTGCCAATAGAGCTCATTCACTCATTACCACACAAAGCAAATCCATTAGTTTTAATTTATATAGACAGGTGCATGACACAGGAAGAGGAAAGGACCCTTAATGTTATGGAATGGTCACAGATGGGTAGGAACCAGAGACAGAGTCTTAGTCATTAAGGTAACTTCAGCTGGGATTTCCATGTCAGTCTCTAGGACAGAGATCCAGAGATTGGGTCCCTGTCACATCAGACTGGGGGCAATGTGTATAGTGGTATCTTCATACTTTTTTTTTTCACCATGGGCAGAAGTCCGAGGTTCCCAGATGTTTCATCATTTCAAGAATGCAAATTTTGAGCCTCAGGCACAAGTGGTCATAAATGGTTTGGGTATTTGCAAGTCCTAAATGTGATGCATGTACAAACTATTGTATTTACTGTCACCTGTAAAACATTAATCCCCCAAAGAAAGAAATTTTTAAAAAAGGTTATCCATCTGGACTATACTCAATATTCCTGCTTCCTTCTTTTTGCCTCATGTAAGAACATTCTGGATTCTCTTATATATATGTATGCTACCCTACAAGAAGCATCTTGTGTATATATAATACCATTTTTTTTTAATTCTGCATCCTTAGAAAAAGAAATGACAGAGAGAAAGAGAGAGAGAGAGATAAAAAGAGAAAGAGAAAGAGACAGAGAACTGCTACCACAGCACCACTGTATTATCCATAAAGCTTCCCTCTGATGCCATCCATGGTGTTCCTATGTGGTGCCAGGGCTCAGTCTCAGGAGTGTGTTCAGTTGTTTTTTTTTGTAACAATTGATGCAACTAAGAAATACACTTGATGTTAGAGGTAAAGAAACGGAGACTCAAGGATTTCTCCCCTTGCCCAGAGGTACACAGACTAGAGTCACACCAAGGCATTCTAATTACAGAATCTGGGCAGCTGACTCTCAAGTCGGGTTTCCTTGACTATCTGGTTCATTCATGGTAACAGAAGCAAAATCCACATCGCTTCCCACCCTCCGTGATACCACCCCTAGCTTTGAAGGTTTCAGATACTAGGTCACATTTCAAGGCTGATGCCAAGACTGAGAGTCAGAGTTCCCTGAGCAGTGTCATAGTTGGGGCTTACAACTGTGACGTGGAAAGCAGCCAAGAGAAACTTGCAGATCTTTCAGAGGCTCAAAAGGATCCCAACCAACAGGATTTCCAGTATGGCGATTAGAATTGCTTCTCAGCCTGGGGAGTTGGCTCAGCAAGTTGAGTACTTGCCTTACTATGTATGAGGTCCTGGGTTCAATGTTTGGCATCAGGTAAGTATGAAAATAACAGCACAAGGAGATTCTAATGGATAGTGGAGCAGTGCTGTGGTGTCTCTGCCTCTCCCTCTCTCTCTTTCTCTTCCCTGACTTTATCGCCCCTCTTTTTTTCTCTTTTTCTCCCTTTTCTTTCACACACACTCACACAATAACCTTATATAGAATAGAAATTGATGCAAACGATGACTCAGTAGTATAAATTGGAGGACTGGATGGTGGCACCCCCATTATGAGAGAGAGAGAAAGAGAGGGGAAACCACTACCACAGCACCACTGTACTATCCGTAGAGCCTCCCTCTGGTGCCACCCATGGTGCTCCTATGTGGTGCCAGGGCTCAGTCTCAGGTGTGTGATCAGTCTTTGTAAGAACCAACAAAGCTAAGAAGTACAGTTGATACACGTTATATGTAAGAAAATGGAGATTAAAGTATTTCTTCCCTTGCTAAGAGCAAGGACCATAGTTCAAGCCTCCCACTTGCAGGGGAGAAGCTTCACAAACAATTGAATAGTGTGTTGCAGGTGTCTCTCCTTTCTCTCTCTCTCTCTCTCTCATCCTCTGTCAAAGGAAAGGGGGTGAAAAATGGCCACCAGAAACAGTGGAGTAACTATGCAGGAACTATACTCCAGAAATAACTCTGATGACAAATAAATAAATAAATAAATAAGATTTGGAAGAGTGAAAAGCAGGGGAAGAAAAAGGAGTAACCCTTTTCTTTACCTCCATATCTGTACCAACTCAAGCAAGCAAGGCCTACTTCAGAGAGTACAGAGTCAATAGAAAGAAGTAATAGCCACTGTACTGGACAAGAATTTAATCAGGCTCTCAAGCTTATCTTTGTATGTAAATTAGCAAAGTTTGGGGGAAGTAAAAGAACTTCTTGGAGCCTCTGTAATAGTATACCCACTGGCCCTGAAGAGCTGATCATACTTAAAGGGAGGCATAGGGGGAGGGGGTTCTTATAGTTCATTAGTAATTTACTCATCTCCAGGATGTCATTGGCTGAATAATGACTTTACACCACCGCACCCAAAGATCCTGAGGAGGCAATCCTTAGAAAATGTTGCAGTTATCATCTATGGTAAAAGATTTTATAAGTGAAATGAGATTAAAGTTCTCCAGATGAGGATGTTGCTAGAGACGTTATTATGAGGATTCAACGTTGTTAGAAATGTTCAAGGAGGCTGGGCAGTCGCGCACAGGGCACGAAGCACAAGAACCGCATAAGGATCCTGGTTCAAGTCCCCGGCTCCCCACCCACAGGGGGGTCACATCACAAGAGGTGAAGCAGGTCTGCAGGTGTCTGTCTTTCTCTCTCCCTCTGTCTGTCTGTCTCCCTCTCTCTGTCTGTCTTCCCCTCCTCACTCAGTTTCTCACTGCCCTATCCAATGACAGCAATAATAACATTAATAATAATAACAATGATAAACAACAAGGGCAACAAAAGGGAAAGAATAGCTTCTGGGAGCTGTAGATTCATGGTGGAGACACTGAGCTTCAGCAATAACCCTAGAGGGGGAATAAAAAAGAAAGAAATGTTGTTAGAACCCAGATGGACTCAGAGGAAGGGAATATAGCCCAGTTGATTTCAGCCCCGTGAAATTGTTTCCTAAAATCTTACACCCAGAACTATAAGAGAATAAATGTGTGTTGTTTTCAAGCAACCAAGTTTGTCGTCATTTGTCTCAGCAGTCAAAGCAAACTAACACTCATATTAGCACATGTTTATCCTATACTCATTTAATTTTCCCATCTTCCTTTCTCAATAAAAAAGCGAACTGGAAGCTGGGTTGTAGTGCACCTGGTTAAGCACACATAGTACTATGCCTAAGGACCTCTACAAGGATATGGGTTCAAGCCCCCAGATCTCCACCTGCAGGGGAGGTCACTTCACAAGTAGCAAAGCCCAACTGCAGGTGTCTCTCTTTCTCTTTCCCTCTCTATCTCCCCCTCCTCTCTCAACTTCTCTCTGTCCTAGCCAATAAAATAGAAAAATAAAATGGCCTTGTAGTGTAGGCACTGAGCCCCAGCAATAACCATGGAGGCAAAAAGAAAAAAAATGTAACAAATTCAGTGACCACATCTTTCACAAAGAAAGGTTGAAAATAGCCAGTCACTCAAAGCCACTGTAACTCATCTGCTTCTCATTTCTTCTGACCTTTGGTGTATTGGTTTGAGAGAAGGTGAGGCTCAAGTCCATTAACATTTTTTTCTTTCTTCCCTCTTCCTTTTCTTCTTCCTCCTCCTCCTCCTCCTCCTCCTACTCCTCCTCCTCCTCCTCCTCTTCTTCTTCTTCTTCTCCTTTTACAAGTATAAAGGTAGGACACTGAAAATCCACACCTTTCTGGGAGCCATTATCCCAAATTATGTCTTTCTCCTATCACACAAGGTAGACAGTCTGAAACAGTAAGACAGCAGGATGGCGTAATAACACCCCCACCTCTCAGCTCACTAAGACAGCAACAAAGTTATTAGAGGGTGAAGCAATCTCAGTCACTGTAACTCCTTCGGATCAAATTGACCTGGCCGAAAGGCTCTGAGAAAATTAACAAATCATGTTTGGCCACATGCTGTTCATATCCCCGCTCCCAACAGCAGTAGGTGACAGGAAGTAGGTGGTCTTAGAATCAAATTCACCCCTGACATTTCCTCTCTGGGTCTCAAAGCCCTCATCTCTGACACATGAGGAATGAGCTAGATCAGAATCTCTAGAATTCACTGAGTTCATTGGCCTGAGTTGCTAAAACAGTTTCAACACAATTGCTCTATGAACAGCTTAGAAAGAATGTTGCTTTTTGTAGAATAGAAAACCAATGAAAATTACTCTTTTTTTGGAAGACATATATATATGCAGTATCATTTGAAAATTCTCAGTAGAAACAACTAGTTTTTAAGGGTGTATTTTTCTTTTTCTTTTTTTCTTTGATGAGAATTTTATTACTATTTTTAAATTTTATCGGTGGTTTAACAATATTGTAGTATTATGAGGTGTAATTCCACGGCACACCCACCACCAAAGCTCTGTGCCTCACCTCCAAATAATAACTTGGAAACCACCATAGTTCTCACTAAGTCTTACGCTTTACTTTTCTTCTTCTTTTTTCTTTTCTTTTTCTTCTTTTTTTTTTTTTCACGTTCAGTTCTCTGTATTCCACATAAGAGTGAAAACATCTATCAGTAGTAACTATCTTTCACCTCCTTACTTCACTATGTATGATCACCTCGTTATTTTTAAGTAATCAATTTTTATTTTTTATTTTTGATAGAGACAGAGAAATTGAGAAGGGGAGATAGACACTGAGAGAGAAAGAGAGACGCCTGCAACACTGCTTCATCACCAGTGAAGCTAACTCCCTAAAGGGAAGGACCAAATTTTTATTTGTTGTTTGATGAGAGCATTTCTCAACTCTGGCTTCCAGTGGTGTTGGGGATTGAACCTGGCACCTCAGAGCTCAGGCATGGAAATCTTTTCTGTAATTATTATGCTATCTCCTCAGCCCTGGGACCATCGGAGTCTTGAACCTGGGTCCTTGTGCATTGTAGTATGTGTTCTCTACCAGAAGCACCCCTGCCCATCCCCTTACTTTCAGTTTTTAAAAGAATATTTTAAGTGAAAAGGGGGAAAATGTCAATAAGGTTCTTCAACCATCATGTCTATTTGAATTAACTCCAATGCTTAACTTCACCAAACGCTTATTCAAGTGCCACATCCCCAGCTCCCTCATCTGAGCCTGATAGAGCTATGTGTCTGCCCTGCTGATCAACTTGAGAAGCTGTCACAGCCTGCACTTTGCCTCTAAGCACCTCCCGAAATAAACTTATTGATCCTGACAAAACCCACACACTCTGTAGAAAGTGCTGATGGTAAGTGGTTAGAGAAATTAATTTCTCTGTCAATGCCATAGGTGAGAAAGCACTTACAGGTGACTACTCTCTACAGGTATACACCTGCTAAGAAAAATGCATTTGTAGCTCATCAGACTGTTCAACTCCTGTTATTGACTTTGCAAGGGCCTTTTTTTGCTTGCATCTTTTGTAGAGGAAGGTGTTGATCGGCATGGCAGAAGCAGGTTAGGAGAACCCTTGTCACAAATGAATGTTTCCTGGCAACCTTGGGGTCTATTGCAGTGATCCCTTAGATGCACAGAAATCCGTGCCTTATATGTTTATTATTTCTGCTCCTGATCTGTTTGTGCTTCCTACTGGATTACAACACAGTCTTGCCTCTGCACTGCTCTGTGCTAACTGCTAGGAATCAAAATTGTCTCAGTACAGTAGCAAAGTGAGGGATGTTTAAAAGGAGTCCAACTCTCCCTAGAGACCAGTCATGTATCCCAGAGCAACTTAGGGACTACTTAAAGTGCAGGAGTGGGATGATTCTTTCTCTCTTCCAAATTCCTCCCCAACTCACTAATACATTGTTTTCTGCCTGATATCCAGTCAGAGAAGAGGGATTAGAGGTCAGCAGGAGAAAAATTTCAACTAGCTTAGTGTTGTCCTAACACAACCCCTGCCCTAACCTGATTCTCAGACACTAGCTATCTACAAAATGGAGGACCCAACTCTTCATCTACACTCTTCCAGCCCTTAGTTCCATGACTGGTCAATAATTTGTTTGGCTTTGTATGTTAACTCTCTTGTCAACCACCAGGTTCCAGATGCTAGCATGATGCAGACCAGATTTCCCTGGGCAGATAACCCCACCAATGTGTCCTGGAGCTCCACTTCCCCAGAGCCCTTCCCCACTAGGGAAAGAGAGAGGCAGGCTGGGAGTATAGATCAACCTGTCAACACCCATGTTCATTGGGGAAGCAATTACAGAAGCCAGTGCTTCAACCTCCTGCATCCCACAATGACCTTGGGTCCATACTCCCAGAGAGTTAAAGAATAGGAAAGCTATCAGGGAAGGGGGTGGGATATGGAGTTCTGGTGGTGGGAATTGTGCAAAGTTGTACCCCTCTTATCCTATGGTTTTGTCAATGTTTCCTTTTTATAAATAAAAAATTTAAAAGGAGCTTTATCATTTTTAGCTATTATACCAAGGCTTTGATCTATTTTGAGTAAATATTTGTGTACAATGTGAGCACTTACTATATCTTGACACTGCATTAATATCTTCCACTCAGCACTGTGTTACCTAAGAAAATCAGTTATAGAGGTTGGGCATGCATAGTACTAAGCACAAGGACCCACTCAGGGACCTGGGTTCCAGGCCCAGGCTCCTCTGCCTGCTGCTAGAACATTTCACAATCTGTGAAGCGGGTCTGTAGGTGTCTATCTTTCTCTCTCCCTCTCTACAACCCCCTTCTCTCTCAATTTCTCTCTGTCCTATCCAATGATAATAATAATAAAATGGCCACCAGAAGCTGTGAATTTGTAGTGCAGGCACCATGCCCCAGTAATAACCCTGGAGTCAAAAAGAAAATAAAATCAATTCTATTTTTGTAAATAACAAGTGGAAAAAAATTAAGGAAAAACAGTTTAAATATTTTAAACAATGTGCTATAAAAGAAAATAAAGTAATAGGCAGCCAGGTGGTAGTGCACCAGGTTAAGCACACATAGTACAAAGTGCAAGGACTAGCACAAGGATTCCGGTTTGAGCCCCCAGCTCCCCATATGCTGTGGGGTCACTTTGCAAGTGATGAAGCAGGTCTGCAGGTGTCTATCTTTTTCTCCCCCTCTCTGTCTTCCTCTATTCTCTCAAGTACTTTCTGTCCTAACCAACAACAACAACAACAAAAAAAAAAGGAAACGAAAAGAAAAGATGACTGCTAGGAGCAGTGGATTCATGGCGCAGACACTGAGCCCAAGCGATAACCCTGGAGGCAAAAATAAATAAAGTTCTTCTTCTTCTAGCGTTTGCCCTTCTTCCGTAGCCAGTCAACAGGTCAGGTTGAAAGCTGTCAGGAGCTGCTTGTTGCTGGCTTGGAAAGTGACTGGGATCCATGTGGATTCAGTCGGCTAGGAAGGATCGTCAGTTTCCCCAATGAATGGGTACTCACGGGATGCACCACGAGAAGGTCGATCCAATGCATCCCATAAATAAAGTAATAGACTATAACTCTTTTTATGTAGAAAATGAGATTTTGAAAGTCCTTATTGAGCACTAAATTATTGATTTTATTTGAAATGCTGTTTTTACTTTTTTTAAATTTACACATGCAAAGCAACGTCCACGTAACTTTTTTCTACACTCTGGCAGTGTATAATGAATGCTCTCTCGCTTCATCTTGTTTTCTTCACCTACCAACATCTTGGAGACATTTTTTTCATCAAAAAAATAAAGATTTTTCTTCAGCAGGCGATATAGCTAATCTCAGAAGGTGCCTTGACCTAGGATCCTCTCTCTCTCTCTCTCCCTCTCTCTCTCTCTCTCTCCCTTCCTCCCTCTCTTGAAAAGTCAAACCAAAGCTCTGAAATCTTTGTAGCAAGAAAAACATTTTTTTCTCATTCTTTCTTGTAGGAACATGAACTCTATTGGGTGCATACATCCTAACTTACACAGCTATTACCCAGTGGTGAAGCCATGTGTTCCAGTCCTCCACTATTATCAGCAATATTGTAGTAAAGGATCTTACACATATGCCCACAAGCAAGCACATCTACTGAGTGAAATCAGTGAACTAGCATTGCTGACAAAAAAGCAGACATACTACTTTGCAATGAGAAAAGATGAAAGTGTATTATGTGGAAAAAAAAATGTGTGGGACTAGGGATGATACTAATGAAGGGAAATAAGCAGAGAGGTGAAGGACAACTACTACGCAGTTTCACTCATATGTCGAATATGGGAGATTAAAACTAATAAACATGTGAAAAAAAAGAATCCAGGTGACTTGGACTTTGTGAGAACGATGGTGATTAAAGGGGTATGTGTCAAGGGGAGAGGCACAAAAACTTGGAGGAGGTTATAATGATTTACACTGTATGGAGTGAAATTATATTCCTGAAATTTATAATGCTATAAAACACTGGTAAATCAACACAAATGAAAAAGTAAGTATATTTGTAGCTTTTCTAGCAAATGTCAAATTGTCCTTCCCCAATAAACACTAAATTACATTTGAACAGCTGCTATATTCTTAAACCTTCTTGTGTGTGCCTGTCCAACAACAGAATCAAACATTGAGCAAAAGACTTATCTCCCCTGTACACTTAACATTGACCCTTATTGGGGCTGTGTGGTGGCGCACCTGGTTGAGCTCACATATCACAACACTCAAGGACCCGGATTAGAGCCCCCAGTGCTCACCTGCAAGGGGAAAGCTTTGCAAGTAGTGAAGCAGTGTTGCAGGTGTCTCTCTTTGTCACTTCCCTTTTTTCACACCCTTCCCTCTCAATTTCTGGCTGTCTCTATCCAATAAATAAATGAACATAATTAAAAAAAATAAATATGGCCCCTTATTCAAAAACAAAATGTGATTACATGTTTCAATACCTCTATAACTAGTCCCTCCCCCATAATTCATTTTACTATGGAATCTGCCTGTTTTTGCTTACTTACCCAAACAATTTGAGAAAACAAGTTTCATATTTAAAAAAACAAAGGAGGGGATTCAAGATGGTGGTGTAGAGAGTTTCTGGGTTACGGAGATATCAAATATACAGTTATGTGTGGAACAATTTCTCATGACAAACAAAAAGAAAAAAAAAAGTATTTGTATTGGGACAGCCCTGAGTACATAGGTGAATTTAGGAGGGAGGCTTAACACCATTGTGAATTTGTGTCTTCCTGACCAAGAGCATAGGATATCTTTTCATATATTTATTTGTTTGTTTGTTTTGCCTCCAGGGTTATTGCTGGGGCTCAGTGCCTGCACCATGAATCCACTGCTCCTGGAGGCCATTTATCCCCCTTTTGTTGCCCTTATTGTTGTAGCCTTGTTGTGGTTATTACTGTTATTGTTGATGTCGTTCGTTGTTGGATAAGACAGAGAGAAGTGGAGAGAGGAGGGGAAGACAGAGAGGGGGAGACTGATACCTGCAGACCTGCTTCACCACCTGTGAAGCGACTCCTCTGCAGGTGGGGAGCCAGGGGCTTGAACCGGGATCCTTAAGCTGGTCCTTGCATTTTGTACCATGTGCGCTTAACTGGCTGTGCCACCACCCGACCCCCCATATATTTATTTTTATCTCTTTCAGAAAATACACGTTTTCCTGTGCACGATTTGGTTTGAGCAGTATTTGCTATGTTGATTCATAAGCACTTTCTGTTTTAGAAGTTAGTCTGAATGGTCAATTCTCCTTTATTGTTTTCTCTTACTCATAACTGTATTTAGTCATAAAGGCTGTTGATTCTTCTAATATGAGTTTTACAGGCAATCAACTCAGTGAACATTCCTTCCTGTCTTAGAAGTTTCCAATATATATTTTGATTTTACAAAGTAAGCCATCAAAGGATTTGAAAATGATGAAAAATTTACCTCCTGTTTCTAATTTTCAGAACCTTCATTGCTTTCTCTTCCCTAACTGCACTGGCTAGTCCATGGCAATGTCTCAGAGCGCTTGTGATGCCATCATTACACCCCTAATAAAATTCTGCCAGTGTGTCTCCACTAGGTATAATGATAGCTTTTGTGTTGATGTGTAAGCAGAGACAATTCCACCTAGTCTTCACTTAAGGGAAATGTTTAGTTAAAAGATAGATGTTGACTATTATCAAATGCCTTTCTCACATGTCTTAGGATAAACAAGTTACATAATTTCAGCTGCTGACTTGCTAAATTATATTCAGCTTTGTTATTTTAAAATAACCTTATGTTTTCCAAAGTAAGGCCCATTTGATTATGGTGGAGTATTTTTGTTATTGCGTTGCTGGTTTACATTTGCTAATGTTTAATTCCAGATATTTGCAAGGTCAGCCAGGTACTATTGTTTATGATTCTTTGTGTGCTATCCTTGTTAGATTGTAAGGTCAATACTATCCTGGCTTCATAAGAATTACTTAAAAGTGTTCTTTTCCTCTGCTTTGAAACAGCTTGTGAATGTCGTAATCTATTCTTGAAAGACCTGGTAGAACTTCTCAGTGAAACCATCTGGGCCTGGGGCTTTCCAAAGTTTTGCTTTCACAGAGCTTTTTATTTTGTTTATGCTATTTGTCCAGTTTATAGTTTAGCTTGGTTTTTGTTTCTTAAGCCTTGGAAACAGAAGGATAGTTTGATCAGACTCTTCAACTCGTGCTATACCTATCATCTTTTGTTTTTACAAAGACCCCTCTTATTCATTTTTGTAAAGATCTGTTTTTCTGTTTTTTTTTTTTTTAGACCTCCTCTTTCCCTCCTGTTCCCTATCTCCCCGCAAGCTACTGTTCTTATCAATTTAATGTGAACTCATGTCCTTGAAAACTGTGAGCATACAGGCTTTTTTTTGTTCTTGCTATCTTAACTGGGGCTTCATCACAGCTTTATCAGGTAGCGACAGAAAAAGAGAGAGGGAGAGAAATAAAGACATGAAAACACCAAAATGTCCCCCAGTGTGGTGGGGGCCGAGTTTGAACCTGGGTCTTGCACAGAACAAAGCTGCCCCCCTCCCAGGTGAGTTGTCACACAGGCCTTGACACATGTATTCTTCTAGGAACATCAAAGTTATTGTGTCAAATATCTCATTTCACTTGTGCCAGTGGTAGGTTCCCAGGTTATCATTAAACCCCCAGCCATCACAAGTGACTGTAATTAATGCCCTTGTGGCAAGTTCTATAGGAAGCTATGTGAAAATTCAGTTGCTGAATCACAGGCTATGTCTCTACTTAATCTGACTAAAATAGTGGACCAACATCAGACACTCCCACCTGTCACATGCAAAGATTTCTAATCCCCACTCCCCAGTGACTTTCTAATTTTCTAGCTGCTGTTGTCCAATAGGTATACTAAGAGATATATCATTGTTTCTTTGATTTTTGACTTCTTATCAAATATTATTTGGTTTGGGAGGGTGTTCTCATGAATATGTATGCTCATTACTTTTGCCTCCTCTTCTAGGTAGTTAACTCTGTTTTGTTCATTGGTCGGTAAGAATTTCTTAATTATGTCTGTTTGGGAATCTCAGGACTCCCTGATTAGGGCCCCAGATGATGGGGTGGCCTATAGTGACTAAAGAGTCATTGTTAAAGTATGTCAGTCTCTTGCCCTTATTCAGCTTTTGCAGTCCTTGCTTTGATAAGGTTAGCTTGAGAGTGAGTGAGAGAACTGTAATAGGAAGTAGGTGAGGTTATCTAAGTCTAAGTAGACACATTTCATTATGAACTTGATACACTGACTAACTTCAGACTATTGTGTATTTTTGCTTTCAGGTATATATTTAGCCCTAATTTATGGATACATGTGAACATATGCTCTATCATACCTGGTCTATAACTAGGTTTTGAGATTTTGTTAGGAAGTGAACCTCCTGGAATGGAATTAGAGAATACTATGAAAGGAAAGGCCTCACCTGAGTAATGAGGGTGAAGGGTTGACATTCTATGCCTGATGTCTCTGGACACAGTCTGAAGTGAAGCATGCTGAGGTGGTACTCGTTGTGTTGATTAGGTTGGGATCGGCGGATGCAATATCATTTGGTATGAATTGAGAGAAGCATGCAGGAAAGTGAGCCCCACCCTAGAGGTTCCAGGACTGGGGGAAATATAGGCTCTATAGAGGAAGCGGGAGGTTCCTGCTGTCTTAGGATTTAAGAAGACAATAGATAGTTATTGCTATAATCACAGTATTTGGTAATTGGGTTAACTTTGAAAAATCCCTTTGCTAAGATTTGCTGTATCATACACAACATCCTCAAATAAAAATGGAAGTACCCTTCCAACAACAATGACATCAATAATAATAACTACAACAATAAAACAACAAGGGCAACAAAACAGAATAAATAAAAATAAAAATAAAATAAAATTACCTGAAAAAATGGAAGTACCTCATGATACATTAATACCACTTATAGGCATTTATCCAGTGGACACCCAAACACTAATTAGAAGAGGCATGTGTACCCCTATGTTTATAACTGCACTATTCACAATAGCTAAAGAATGGAAGCAGCCTAAATACCCATCAACAGCTGACTGGCTAAAGAAGTTATGATATATATATTCCACATAACAGTGCTCTGTGATCAGAAATGATGATATTGGTGGTAGATAACACAATGGTTATACAAACAGACTGTCATGCCTGAGGCTCCAAAGTCCCAGGTTCATTCCCCCACACCACCATAAACCAGAGCAGAGCAGTGCTCTGGGAAAGAAAAAAATGAATGAATGAATGAATGAATGAATGAATGAATGAGAGAAAAGAAGGGAGGGAGGAAGAAAGAGAAAGAGAGGAAGAAAGAGAGAAAGAAAGAAAGAAAGACAGACAGACAGACAGACAGAAAGAAAGAAAGAAAGAAAGAAAGAAAGAAAGAAAAGGAGAGAGGCAAACAAAGGGAGGGAAGGTGGGAGGAAGGAGAGAAAGAAGGAAGGGAGCGAGGAAGAAAAGGAAGGAAGGAAGAATGGAAGGAATGAAGGAAGGAAGAAAGGAAAGAAGGAAGAAAGATGATAGTGTGTCCTTTGGGACAAAATAAATGGAACTAAAGGTGATTATACTTAGCAAAGTAATTAAAGAGAAGAAAGACAACTACCAGATGGTTTCACTTGTTTGTGGAATCTAGAGCTCTGATTTACATCAACTTGCCAAGAAAAAAAAAATCCAAAGAAAACAGAAGCAAGCGGGGGTCTGGCGGTGGCGCAGTGGGTTAAGCGCATGTGGCACAAAGCGCAGGGACCGGCGTAAGGATCCCGGTTCGAGCCCCCAGCTCCCCACCTGCAGGGGAGTCGTTTCACAGGCGGTGAAGCAGGTGTCTGTCTTTCTCTCCTCCTCTCTGTCTTCCCCTCCTCTCTCCATTTCTCTCTGTCCTATCCAACAACGAATTGCGTCAACAAGGGCAATAATAATAACCACAACGAAGCTACAACAAGGGCAACAAAAGGGGGAAAAAAATGGCCTCCAGGAGCGGTGGATTCATAGTGCAGGCACCGAGCCCAGCAATAACCCTGGAGGAGGGAAAAAAAAGAAAAAGAAAAAAAAAAAAGAAAAAAGAAGCAAGCAAACTGTTAAGACTTGTGAGAACTACGGTGTTCATCTTTGGGAGGTGGGAGGGAGGGTAGGGATACAGAAC